>NW_012267333.1:4585234-4659572 GCF_000151885.1 Dipodomys ordii | reverse complement strand
CACACACACACACACACACACACACACACACACACCTGCCAACCTGAGGTGGGTGAGGGAAGTGTTGATAAAAATAACATTTAGTCCCAAAGTAAGGATTGTACACGGCCTATGGACAGCATCACCAGTAAAAGCAGCGCAGTGGCTCATGAGGTAATGACCCAGATTAACAAGGTAGGCAAACATGGCGATACATGAGAGCATGCAGGGTGACATGAGGTCCACATTAGAGCATGAATATATTTCCCACCTTCAAATGTAACTAGTGACCAATTATGCTCTGGTGGCCCCTGGGGCAGAGCCATCCCTCAAAACAAAAAAAAAGTCAATGAACCGATTAAGATATGAAGATGCTAAGGTAGCACACATAAAGGAAATTAGGCTTATCCTCAGCATAAATCAACCATCTTCCTCAGGAGTGCATATCTCTGCCATCTAAGAATCATATTGTATGAGTAGATGTGCTTCTGGGGCAAAACTCCATACTACACAGTAGGAGAATTCTACCTGAGCAATGCAATAACAGCAGCTTGGGAAGATGAGAACCAATAGACAGCTTTCCCCAGGCAGGCCAGTTAACATTCAGCAGTGTAGATTTCCAAGGAAAACACACTGACCATCACCCTCAAGTGATCCATTATAGATAGGACATGCAAACTTAAAACCACAGCTCACAGCTCGAGTCGATATGATTTACCAGTAATACTGTGGGATTTACCAGTAAAACTGTGGGGTACCAACTCAGCTCTTCACCCCTCTATGGCTGCTACTGACAATCACAGTGAACTCTTCCTGTGGGCTGCGAGTTCATTGTCCATGTGAAACAAACCCAGGTTGTGTTTCAAGAGTTTTCTGAAAATCACAGTATGCCAGAGTTTGCATCCAATGCCACAGAATGAACACCTTCAACAAGAGCCACCTCTAGGATCAGCGGTAGAACACTTGCCTTGCATGCATGAGGCCCTGGGTTCGTTTCCTCAGCACCACATGTGCAGAAAAAGCCAGAAGTGGCGCTGCTTCTCAAGTGCTACAGCGCTAGCCATGAGCTGAAGAGCTGAAGGACAGTGCCCAAGGTCAGAGTTCAGGCCCCATAGACGACACAAAGAAAAAAAGTCAAAAGCAAGAGACACCTCTAGAGCACACTGCCACATCATTCTGTATCAGCTATAGAGTCTTGGTCCTTGTCCAAAATAGACTTCAAAAAGAAATGGTGGACTCTTAGTTACAGTCCACACCACTATTAAGCAGGGAATTATTTTGGTAAAAGGAGAGGATTTATGAAGTTCTTCTGCTATTAGAATATAAGGGACCATACTGCTTGAGGAAGATAATGTGATTATTTGATTCTTCCCCATACATTTAAAGAGTGGAATTAAGTAGTATTCATCTTTCTGTGCCTGGCTTATTCACATATTATAAAGTCTAACAGGTTTTCTATGTTGCCACCTATGTCCAGACTTCCTTCTTTTCTTTTTTTAATTTTTATTATTTTTATTGCTATTGTAAAGGTGATGTACAGAGGGGTTACAGTTGCATAATTTAGGCAGTAAGTACATTACTTTGGACCAGTGTTACCTATTCCTTCGTTTTTCTTGCAGTTTTTCCCCTCATTGCTCCCACAAATTCTATAGTTCATTTTCAACATAGTGTCCAGTGAGTATCACTGCTGCATTTTTTCAGCCTTTTTTTCCACCATTTCTGTGCTCCCTAGGACTCTCTCCAGGGTGGATAAACTTACATACAATTCAAAAGGTGCAGAAATAAGAAGCAGTGACAGAGGAGAAAAAACAAACACAAAAGCAAGCCTCTTGTTTCCATTTCTTAGAACTTCTTTTTAAGTTCTCAATAAGATCCTATTGTATGAAAGTAGAACTTTTTCCAATTCATCCATCAATGGAAATTAATTTTTTCATGTTTGAGGTTTTTCAAAAAAAGCTAAAATGAATATTGAAGTGCAGATAGGCCTTTGAGATCATCAATTATTTGAGTATATAGTTAAATATCTGGTTGCTGAATGCTATGATACTTTAAGATTTAATTTTCAAAATAAGGTGTATACTGTTTTCCATAGTAACTGCATTTGTAGACTCCTATCAACAATGTAGAGCATGGTCTATGATCTTTTAATTTTTGAAAGCAAGTATGCTAACTGATGCAATGTTTGCATTTTGGTTTTAATTTACATTTTAAAGACTATATTATACACAGTGGTCTTAAAAGTCAGGAGAAGCATTCCAAGATCCCTGAAGAAGAAGATAAACCATAAAAATCAGGTATTAGTATTAAAAAAACACAAGAGCCGAAGCAATTTTGTTAAAGAACAAAGCTAGAGGCATCACACCGTCACAGAGATCAGTGGACCACAATAGAGAGCCTTGATACAATTTCACATGTATGCTCAACTAGGTGAACACAGTTGGGAAAGGATGGTCTCTCCAAAGCAGTGTTGAGAAAACAAAGTATTAATGGAAAAGAATACAATTAGGCCCTTCAGACACATTATAAGGAAGAGCGTGTAGGACCTCATACCAACACCATTTACCCTTTCATTACAAATCAAATCATTATGTTGCTGTTATGAACCAGGGGATAATTGGTGCATATTCCTTTGGGAGCACCTCTTTTGAGATTTATCAGCAGTTGAAGAAGTACATATAAACAACATGAATGAATAATACTCAGGGGCCAAACTAGCATGTTCTATTTCTTGGGTAAGATAAATTGTCAGGTAACTAAAAGATTATTAGGCAAAAAATGCAGTTAAAGAATAACTATGTTGTTTTTAATTGCACATAGTAGTTGCTGATAACACTTTAGTTCTTACCTCTCTTACATGTTTAAATCGCATATATTTGGAAGTATTTGTATGAATTAAAGCTGCAACCTCATAGAAGGAAGAAAAAAGTGAAGCTATTGAGTTGATTTTTGTTTATGTAAAAGATTGCTGTTTCAAAGAGGTATGATTTTGTTTTCTGATGAATGAAGTTAATTGATGAGAACAGGCATGATTCTTTCAGTGAGGGTAAGGAAATATTTGATTCACACAATAACCTATGGCCTTATATCTTTAATATGGAAAAAGTGTTTTAAAAACAATATCTTCTTTATATAAGCATGGTTTATATCTCAGGGATTCAATATACTCAAGTACAATCAGACTGGACAGAGGAGAGAAGAACTGGACAACAAAACCATAGTTTTAGGGAAGAAAGTTAAGAAAATAAGTCAGAATGTGCTGTATACTGTGAGTGAGACCAAGAACTGAGTAGTGGTTTTAGTTAAGTTGTTACTGGGTGAAATAATATAAAATTCATAGCAGCTTATTCCTGTGGCAGATGCTCACTAAATGTCTGTTATCATGTCTCTCATCTTTGCAAACTTTGTGTTCATCGTGCAGCTCAAGATCTTTGCCCTTATTTCCACTGCATTCAAGTGGAATTTTTACAATTAAATTCTTCTTGGCTTAAAAAGCAAATTCAAGATTATTTAGTGGTGAAAATTTTTATAGCTATTCTTCTAGACATTACTCCAAATCTTTTGGAGATATTTTTGTATTAATTGAGTCAACTTAGTGTAACTGATTTTCACATCTTTCAAAAAATTGACTCAAGAAAAAATTTAACCCAAAACTTCTTATTGTCCAAAACAGAAGTAAGGTCATTGTACACTTAAAAAATTTTGTTAGTGATAGCCCTTGTACTCAGGGCCTGTGTACTGTCCCTAAGCTCTTTTGCTCAAGGCTAGCACTCTACCAATTTGAGCTATAGTGTCACTTCCAGTTTCCTGGTGGTTAATTGGAGATAAGAATCTCACAGACTTTCTTGCCTGAGCAAGAAAATATAAGAAGGAAAACCCAGACCAGCCCAGTGTGCTGGTAGATTACCTACTTAACAGATGTGAGGCTTGCATTCTAGGCTCAGTATATTTAAAAAATTGAATTTTAATATAAGTGGTTCTTCAGTATTTATTTCAGATTTATGAAACTCGTATTAATATTGCTATTCCAGAAGTGAGCAAGTTATAGTGAAAACTTCTCTACAATTCCAGACAGATCTAATATTCTAATTCTATGCCAAACTCTGCCCTGATATAATAATTCATGGCCTTAATTAGCCACTCATTTTGTAATTTAATGTATGAACATGAAATAGTCAATAGAATTCAGCTATGTTAACTAGTTTACTTGGTAATTAATAAAAAGTAATTAGGCAATCATGGTCTTAAAATCATCGCTTCTACTATTGGCAGTAGTGACTGCCAATAAACACAGAAATGAACATTCCTGAATTCTACTTCATTGAAGAGAAATTAGTCATTGACAAATATATATATATATATATACATATGCATATGCACAGGTATAGACAATAGCCAGATTCTTTAGCATCACAAGGCTGTTTATTTCATTACCATCTAACTCTCTTCTTGGAATTTCTCTCTTCTAGTTGTTTCTATGAGATTCCAACATAATGAATGTCACTGAAGTAACTCTCTTTGTACTCAAGGGATTCACAGACAGCCACGGATTGCAGATTGTCTTCCTCTTCCTGTTTCTCGCCATCTACCTTTTCACTCTCCTGGGAAATTTGGGACTGATTGTGTTGGTCCTTGGGGATTCTCGACTCCATAACCCCATGTACTATTTCCTGGGAGTCCTGTCTTCAGTAGATGCCTGCTACTCTTCTGTCATCACCCCAAATATGCTAGTAGATTTTATGTCAAAGAAGAAAGTCATTTCAGTCTCTGGGTGTGCAACACAGATGTTTCTTGCGGTTATGTTTGGGACCACAGAATGTTTTCTGTTGGCTGCCATGGCTTATGATCGCTATGTAGCCATCTACAACCCTCTCCTCTACACAGTGAGCATGTCACCCAGAGTCTATGTACCCCTCATTATCGCCTCTTATATTGGTGGATTTGCTCATGCCATTGTACACACGGTGGCCACTTTCAGACTGTCCTTCTGTGGATCCAATGAAATCAGACACATCTTCTGTGATATCCCAGCTCTCTTGGCAATTTCTTGTTCTGACACTCATTTAAACCAGCTGCTCCTCTTCTACTGCGCGGGGTCTATTGAGCTGGTCACCATCCTGATTGTCCTGGTCTCCTACGGCTTCATTCTGGCTGCGATCCTGAAGATGCGTTCTGCTGAAGGGAAGCGAAAGGTCTTCTCTACCTGCGGCTCTCACCTGACGGCAGTGTCGATTTTCCACGGCACGGTTCTTTTCATGTATGTGAGACCCAGCTCTAACTATGCCCTGGAGCATGACATGGTCGTGTCAATATTTTATGCTATCATGATTCCTATGTTGAATCCCCTAATATACAGCTTGAGGAATAAAGATGTAAAGCAGGCGATGCAGAAGTTATTTAGAAAATATTTTCTTGCACTAAAATAGCACTGGGAACCTTGAAAATAATGTTGCCTGTGTCCATAGGGGAGGATATGATGAGGATCTTTGCTTGAACTTATGGCTAATATTATCTTCTTGAATAGTTTAAAAATAAAGATTATATTCTATCTTATGTCCTGCTCTGTTTTGAATGCAGAAGAACAGTGATTTGGGCATATGGTTTATACCAGGTTTACACATATATTCACATATTAAGGTATGGATGCTGATGCTGACATCGTCTGGAATACATAAAAGTTTCCCAGAATCCAAGCCACATGGCCTCATGCCTGTCACCTCAGCAACCCGGGAAGTAGAATTCTATCTCAAGCCTACCTTTGGCCAAGAATTAGCATGATAAGCTAATTTCAGGCCATTTATAAAATGAGTATGGTGATGCACACCTGTAATCCAAGTACCTAGAAAGCCCTAGGTAAGAGGGGATGAGTTCCAGGTATATTTTAGATATGAGACCCTTGTCCATTGTATGGCTAGTAAAGATCTTGTACCAATCCGTGGGCTTTCTATTGATCTTGCTAACTATGTCCTTCGTCATGCAGAAGCTCTGTATTTTCAAGCAATCCCATTTGTCCAACTTTTCTTTGATTTGTTGTGTTTCTGAGTCTCTTTTAAGAAAATTTCAGCCTGTACCAAGGAGACCTAGGGTTTCTCCTATTCCATCCTGTAATGTTTTCATAATGTCTGTTTTGACTCCAAGGTCTTTGATACATTTGGAGTTAAATAGGGATACAGGTGGACCCATTGCACCAATGAGATGTACAAGATCTTATGTGGAAAATGAACTATACATCTTTAGTGTGGGGGCATGGGGGAAGATGGGAAAGGATGGTAAGGGGGAGGCAACAATGCTTGATAAGAAATGCACTCATTAACTTGCCCGTATAGTTGTAACCCCTCTGTAGGGTATTTTCACAATTAAAAAATACAAAAATACATAAAATAAATAAGAAGAGGGGATGAACTCAGGCTGAGGTTAGTCCAGGGGAAAAATTGAAAACCTACCTAAAAGACAAATATCAGTTGCAAGTGTGTGATTCAAATATGAGGACCTGAGTTCAACCAGGGTACCACAAAAAAAATCACACAAACAAGCATACATAAATATAAGCTTTACTTCAAAATGGTGTATGTATATACATATATGTATATAAATGGTTTCCTAGAATCCTAAAATCTCTATTAAAATAAACTGTAGTCTACTACAGTTAGAATTATGAATAATGGAAATGTTCTAGCTGATATAATTAAGCTATATTAATATTAAAAAAACTATGCTCTCAAACAAAAACAGTGCTCTCACAAGAGACTTCTCCTAATGACCAGAAGTCATTGCTACCAGTCCTTTGTCAAGCACTCTGCTTCATTTGCAGGAGCATGCAACAACCTGAATGTCAGAGAAAACTGAGAGTGGGGAAAAACTTCTGGGATTTATCACTGAGTTGGAAATTAGGTTGGGTTTCTTCTGTTTTAAACCCCTATTTCAGTTCCTCACTAAATGGAGAGAAAAGGCTTTAACATTTTCCAACCACATACTTAAAATCAAGAATAACGAAAAAAAACAAGAATAAGAAAATAAAGAAAAACACCCTCTCTCACTGCCCAAGGCCAAGATCAAATTACAGAAGTGTGTCTCTAATGTGCTCAGGTATTATTTATTATTTACCATTCAGTTTTCATACATGTTCATAAAATACTACAACCATGTTCACCATCCTTCATTCTCTCCATTCTCCCTCCCCTCTCCCTTTGGTATCCATCGCTTATCAGACACTGTCTTATAATACTTTCTTTAAAAATTTTAGTGCATATTGATTGTACCAAGGGCTTTGATCACTGTATTTCATACAGGCATTCATTATACTTCAATCAGATTAAAAGCTACAGTTTCGCACTCTTTCTATTTCCCCCAAGCCTTCTAATATTTGACAACTCCCTGTGAATTTGCTTGTCCCATCTTGAAACATAAATGCCATGAGTTTTGATATTATTCATCACCCCTCAGCCATGGTTGCTGTTTGCTTTTCTCTCCCTCTAAACTACCAAATATCTTAAAATTTCAATAGTGTTATATATATATATATGTTTATATATGTATATGTACATATATGTAAACATTCCATATTTATAAAAACACACATATGTCTCTTATATTTTATAGATGAAGAAAAGTCCTGACTTTTGTCCTTCCAAACTGCTCATTTCACCTAATATGATGATCTGATCTGTTCCATCTAATTTCCTGCAAATGATAAAATTGCACTTTTCTTTATAGCCAAATAACACTCTATTGGCTACATATATCACATTGTTTGTCCTCCTTACCAGTTGTAGGGCATCTGGACTCTTTCCATAATACTGAATGGATGTAGGAATATCTTCATTGTATCCTGGCTTTCAATCCTTGGGAATATGCCCAAAGGTGGTATTGCTGAATCACATGTTAGTTCTATATTGTTATATTTATGAACTTCCATAATGATTTTCAGAAGAGTGGTTCAAATTTGCATTCCCACCAACAGTCTATAAAAGTTCCTTCAAATTGAGGCTTTTTTTCCTTTGTTGTTCTTTTTGTTTTCTTTTCTGTTAGACTTGTTTGTTGGTTTATCTGTATTGGGGAGTATAAGGAGGCACAGGAATGGAGAGACAAAGCATGTACAAATACAGCAGTGATACTCATTAGACACTACGTGGAAAATAAACTATACCACTTGTAGGTGGGGATGGAAGGGAAACACTGGGAGAGAGTGAGGGAAGGGGTAACATTGTTTACAAAGAAATGTACTCATTGACTGACTTATGTAACTCTAACTCAGCTGCACATCAACTTTACAATAAAAATTAATAAATTAAAGGTAAATAAATAAAATAGTAATTTAAACCTAAAAAGTTGTTTTTTCCCACATATCCTTGCCAGCATTTGATGATGTTTGTGTTCTTGACATTATCCATTCTGATTGGAGTGAGATGAAATGTAGCAGATTTCATGGTGTATTTATTCATGTTTTTGTTGGACATATGTACTTCCTCTTTTAAGAACTGTCTGTTCTTTTCATTTCCCATTGATTAATTGTGCTTTGTGTGTGTAGTTTTATAAGCTCCCTGCATATTCTGTTTATATTTGTGTATATCTGTGTATATTTTAGAGTTGGGGAATCTATTCTTCATTTTGTTGACTCTTTTCAGTTTAGTGTCTATTTCCTTTTCCCTCAAAAAATTATGCAATCCTATTTGTCAATCCTTGCTCTTCTTTGCTCAGTTAATGCAGTTACATCCACAAAACTTCATAGGTAAGCATTTATTAACCTTGTATCTTGCAACCTCAATAAAATGATTTCCAGAAGATTTATTTTCTTTGCCATTATGTGATGTGCTAACAATATTTTATTCATTTCTTTCTCCCAGCATTATATATAATCCAATTTGTCAATCTCATTCTTTTTGCTGAGCTACTGATTCACTACACAGTCTGTTATGCCTATGTCTAGATATTCCAAGATTTTCTCTGTTTTTCTGTGGTACTTTCAAAATTTTAGGTATGAAATTAAGGTATTTGGTCTTAAGGCATTTGATTCAGTTTGAACTATTATTCTTGCAGGACCTAAGAGAGAAATCTAGTTACAATCTTCTATATGTGAAGATTGAGCTTTTTGACACCATTTATTTATACTGGTTCATTTTTCAATATATGTTCGTGATTCCATTGTCAAAAGTCAGCTTATTGTAGCTATATGGAGTTGCTTTTTGGCTTATGTCCTATTTCATTGTCGTCTGTTTATGAGCCAGAATCATGTTGCATTTGTTACTGAGGCTCTGTAGTATATTTGGAAGGTGGGTATTATGTTACCTTCATTGATCTTTTGTTTCTCATTTTCACAGCTCAAAATTGTCACTTTGAAACTATTATTTTGAATGCATCTTTGCCATCAATGTTCACTTTATGTATCAATTATACCCAGACAATATCCTTACAATATAGAATGAACTGAACAAATATTTTCTTGAAATTGGATTAATAAATTTAAAGAACCCTTGTATAATACAAATGAAGGTCTTCTATTAGAGTTTATTTGTAGGTAATATTTTCAGATTTATGTTGCCCTTGAATCCTTTTCTTTGATACATTACATAACTCCTTCCCTCAAATACAAAATAAATCAAGGTCACTGACCTGCAGTGTTTTGCAAATCTATACAATGTAAATTAGGACTGACTTTGTCTATATCTGTTTACACATATGTCTAAGTGTATTTATATTATCAACTATAAAGTACTTCTTCAATCAGAACTGAAAATTACAAATTGTGACATTTTTGCTTACTAAAATTTTAATCTATGTCATAGAAATCAAAAATATAAGACTGAACCTCTAACTTGAAAAGATGCTTCCATAAATATACTTATTGAATTAATAAAGAATAGACAGTGAACCTGTAGGAGAATGTAACACTAATAAATTGGTTTGGGCTTTCTTGAATCATTTACTCCAATTTCTGGCATGGAAATAGGAAATATTCCTCCCATTTTCTTTATTTTTACCATATTATACTAAATTAAATCCTTGATAAAATTATAGAAAGTTGTAGACTTTTCCCACATTTTAATTTGTGTAAATTAATAAAACAAAGGGGTATTATTATGACATGTCTGTATAAGCATACAGCATAATTTGATCATATTCACACCCTCCATTACTTTCATCCTCTGTACCAAACTTAACATCAATAGCCTTCATTGTTGCATTGTTTCATATGTCTATAAAGTATTTTGACTATATTCTCTGCATATGATGAATCAAATTTATTATCAAGAATAATCACCCATTGTAATGATCAAAATTATTTTATTAATGAAAATTCACCTGTCATCAAATTACTGTTTCAACTTAAAGGGGTTGTTTTTGTGACCGTTATTTTATTTTTAAGGTTGTACAATGACCACTCTTATCCAGAACTAAAATATTTAGATCAGCAAATGTAACTTCCTTCCCATACAGCTGTAATTGTTTTCCATTTACAATGAGTAAGTGCAAATTTATCAAGGTTCATTCCTTTTGTAGCATGTATTGAGAATTCTTTCTCTTATGTTTTAAGAGGCAAATGTGAACTTTTATATAGGGTAAGGAAAAATAAAACTTACATTTTAACTGTTTACATATTCACAAATAATGAAAACTACAGTAAAAGAATATTAGATTGATTTCATTCTACTGAATGTAAGAGCTACTCACTGAAGAGTTTCCAAGATGTAATAAACTATTACCTTCAAGTACAATTCTTCACAGCAGACCTCCAGAATGAAATTATTTCATGTCTTTCCATGTCTATATAATACCATCCCAGCTCTGATAACAACTATTCCACATTCTGGTACTCATGTAAGCACAATTATGTAGTTGTCATTTTCTAACTGGTCTATTTCATTTAACATCTTTTTATTCAGGCTCACAGTTATTATCACATAATGAGACATTTGGTTTTTAAGCCAGACAATTATCCTATTAAATTTAGTTTCCACATTTCATTAGACTATTGATCAAGAATGAATATTTAGGCTATTTTGACATCTTGGCTCTTTTGAATTTTGCTGTAATGCATCCAAAGGTATGAACATATCTTTGAAATCTCATTTCCAATTCTTTTGGACAAAACCAAAAGATGAATCACTGGCATATGCAATTAATTAAAAATAGATAAATATATAAATGAATTCACAAATTATTAAACATTGTTCCTGACAATTAGAAGATAACTTCCTGGTATTTCATTAAGCTCACAAATACTTCAGGGATAGTCTACAATTGCTGAGCATATCCTCAAGAGAGAATCACAAAGGTGAAAAAAATTACAAATTGGCCTTTAAAAAATGCCATGTTTGGGTCTGGTGGATTCATTGAGAGTTCTCATGACAGTTAACAAACCTGGAGGTTCATATGTACTGACTTATGGTACCAAATCTATATAATGATCTGTTTGCCCTGGCTTTGCTGTTGAATGTAAGTAAACCCTTCTCCCACTCTGTATTCCATGATGTCTGAGATGCTAAAAGTCATCTCTCTTTTTTGCTCCTTATTAATTTTTAGCTACTCCAAATACGTTGAGCTGATTAAGCATTTGGGAAGCACGCTATATGTGTTTAGAAAAATATGTAGTGTCTATTGGAAAAATATGAGAAGAAACGAAGTCTGGACTCTGTTTCTGAGCTTTTTGGCTCAAAGAAATCAATTATTTGAGCACTTCCACTTCTGGCTATTTTGGTGAGTAATTGAAGGTAAGAGTCTCAAGGACTTTTCTGCCAAGGCTGCCCTTAAATCAGAATTCTCAGTCTCAGCTTTCTGAGTAGCTAGGATTACAGGCTTGAGCCACCAGTTTCCAGTTTACGTACAATGTTTTAATGGCAAAACTTGAAAGCTGAATGATTCAGTCTTTAAGTTTGATGGGTTTATTTGAATATTTATTTAATGACATGAGACTATTTGTTGTCATCTTTTCAAAAATGTATTATACAAGTGATTACTTGGTGATCTTTGGATGCAAATAAGAAGTCACTACTTTACAATGGAATATGTAAAGCACCATTGGACAATAGGAACTTTTCATATATACATTTTTAAGATAAGGGCATGATGTTTCTCAGTTTGCATTAGGGAGCTCATTAAATGTTCACTGAAGTGTACAGTAGAAAGTGAACTATGGAGAAATCATCATTTCTTTCCATTCAACTCCAAAATTGAGATGAAACATTATTAACTTTCTTTACCTTTTAAGAAAGTTAACACCTACCACCTACACAGTTTTTGCCTCAATGTGATCACAAAATCATACCAATGAATACAATATGAGGCAATATGTGCGTGGTTTCTCTTTGAATGGCCTGGTGTTATTCTTTCATGTTGTATCTGATACATTTACTCATATTTCTGTATTCAGAAAGGCACATGCATGAGGTAGGTTAGAATACAAGGGGTCAGAACAGCATCAACAACATAAAGCACATGTAAACAGATTCACTGTTTAAGTTTTACAATAAAGGAATTGTTTGTTTATTGACTCGTCACTTGCAGAGCACGCACATGGAAATTCCAAGTATGCACAAGTTTATTAGAAAGTAAATACTAGGAATCTGGAGCTTGAAATTGGAGGTGGGATCAAGGGAGGGAGGGTAGACAAATAAAGAGAGGAAGGAAGGAAAGCACAGTTATAACATTCAATGCTTATATTAGAAAATTAAGAAAAATGGAAGAAGTGGTGGGATAGTGAAGGATGGGGGAGAAAGTTGAAAGGGGAGATATTAATCAAGATGCATTGTAGTCAGATACTTCTTTGTTGAATGGCAACAACTCTACAACTACTGAAGGAGAAAAATAATCTATAAAAGGAGGAGTGTCATTTGTACCCCTTGTTTAATATTGATATTGCTAGTATAATTTAATAAATACTGATAGAATTTTGTACAGTAATAAGAATGATCTTAATCACTAGCCTATCTTAATATTATCTTAAGTGCCTAGCTTAGGAGAAAAAATATTAACTCAATAAGATTCTCACTATACATTTAAGATAGAATATAATCTCAATAACATTTTTATTTCAGCTAAGCTACACCTTATATTTGTCAAGAATGATACATTCAAAAGTATTTTACTTGGTTGTATACATTTTTTCAGATTTACCTTAACTTCCTTTCTTATTGTGAAAATACTGTGCAGAAGGATTACAATTACATGGGCAAGGTAATGAGTACATTTATTATCAAGCATTGTTGCCTCCTCATTTTCTTCCCCTTCCCATCCCTTCCCATCCCTTCCCATCCTTCCTCCATCTCCCCTACCCCAGCCAAAGTTGTAAAGTTCATTTTTCAACGTAACAACTTGTACATCTCATTGTTGCAATGGGTCCACCTGTACCTCTATTTAAACAATTTGTTTTTTCCCTTCCCCTCCACAAATTATACCAACATCAAATACAGTGAAAACAGGGGTTATGCCGTGTGGGAGGGACATACAAAGCAACAAAAAAAGTCATCTTATAAATATGTTAGAAACAATTGCAAGAAAAAAAAACCATTTGAATCCTTATCTTGGGGTTCATTTCACTTATTTCTGCATGATATGCTATTCTTGAAAGAAGATTTTAGGGAAATAATGAAACATTTTGGAACAATTCCACAAAACTTTAAGGCATTGTATTTTATCTTAATAGTAGTTTGTACAATAGTAAAATTATACATAATATACAACTTTAAAAAATTATTAAAACAGCTATAAATATTTTTTTCCAATATAGTACCCATTAACCCAAAAGGAACTTTAGTATTTAGAATTCAATGTCAATAAACTGTTTCTCCTACTATGCTCAGATACCTTCATATTTCCTAGGTTCTTGCATATAACGGACATCTAATATGCCCCTATATTTCAGAGCACATCTTGAATTAAATGACAATACCACCAGGGAAAATAATATTTAAGTGAATTTACATCACATTATTTTGCAGTGAATATGTTGCTTTTTTCTGAAAAATAGAAGATAACCAATCCCAAACTTCAGAATGCTATCCAATTTTAGTCATTGCAGACAAGTATGAGGTTGGGATACAGACTGAAGAAAGTTGCAAATGTTCATCTTCTTACCTCTCTTCAAACACTCATCACTTCAGTCTTGACAAAGAAGTGCAGTCTCTATACAGAAGCATGCTCATAGATCTGTTCAAAGAGAACTTTTTGAAGTTAGGCTACTTTCCCCATTTTAAAAACAAATTGAAACCAAAGATAATTATGTCCATGATATATGGGGAAGACTTTTCAAGTAGTTTGGATATATTCAATATTTTAAATGTCTTTCATGCTCTTCAAAAACCCTGAGATTTTGTTTTTATAGGTTAGAATAGAGTTTTAGTTCACTTATTTGCTCTCTATATCCACAAATTATGGTGGTTATTAACTGTGTCTATAAGCATACCTATTTTTACTTTTTTGTAGACAAGTAATGTCTGATGTGAACTCCTATAGTTTTTGTACTGACAGATTTTTTAAAAAATTTAACTCTAGGACTTGTAAGTGTATAAATTTTTGGGTGTATGTACAGTCTTGACATTTGAACTGCGAGAATGGGCATTATCTCTTCAGTTTTTCATTTAAGGACAATACTCTAGCATTTGAGCCTCAGCCCCACTTCTGGCGTTTGAGTGGTTAATTGGAAATAATCTCACAATCGCCAGGCACCTGGGGCTCACGCCTGTAATCTTAGCTACTCTGAAAGCTGAGATCTGAGGATTGCGGTTCAAAGCCAGTCTGGGCAGGAAAGTCTGTGAGACTCTTCAATTAGCCACCAGAGAACCACAGTGGTGCTGTGGCTCAATATATAGAGCTCTTGCCTTAAGCTGAAGAACTCAGGGACAGCACCCAGGCCTAGAGTTCAAGCTCCACCACCAAGGGAAAAGAAGAATCTCATAATCTTTCCTGTGAAGGCAGGCTTCAAGAATAATCTTCAGAGCTCATCCTCTTGAGTAGATAGTATTACAGGCATGAGCCACTGGTGCCCAGCCAAGTGGATTATAAACTTTAAAAAATGTGTTGAAATTAATGCATTTTTGAAATTTGCCATTGGAAATGTTTAATATAGAACCAGCAAATGACATATCATTGTACTAGATGTATTAAGTCATAATGTGGCTGCAATTAATATAATAAAATGTTCAAGGAGTAAAATAATTATACATTGATCTAAAATCTCTTAATGTTGAAATTTCTGTATTTTTCCTATACTTCAAGTTTGCAAGAATATACATATGTTAGCCGGGCGCTGGTGGCTCACGCCTGTAATCCTAGCTACTCAGGAGGCTGAGATCTGAAGATCGCGGTTCAAAGCCAGCCCGGTCAAGAGAGACCGTGAGACTCCTATCTCCAATAAACCACCAGAAAAAAAAACCGGAAGTGGTGCTGTAGCTCAAGTGGTAGAGCGCTCCCTTGAGCTGAAGAGCTGAGGGACAGCCCCCAAGCCCAGAGTTCAAGCCCCACGACTGACCAAAAAAAAAAAAAAAGACCATACATATGTGTATCTATCATTATCTAACTATATATGTTTATATTTATATGTATCAGTATATAGACTAAGGTTTTTATAACCCCAGAGGAGGCTTATCTACTTGCATAACCTTTTAGGTTATATTAGTAATAGAGGATGTTAGTCAGCTTGAGTGAAGGTCACTGTCATATACCAGGAGCCCTTCAAACCCAGGTGTGACAGAAGAGCTACAGATGTTGGAAAACATTCTTCTGTGAGTGAAATCTCTCTACTTGAGAACAAATAACATAATTCTGTATCATCCTATAATACAATTTCTACTTGAAAAGGTATGATTATTTTCCAACATTCTCCATTTGAAAAGCAAGATAAAATTTTTCCTGTCATGGTTAAAATATACATACTGACTTTGTTACTGTCTTTCCACTGCAGGTTTTCTAGTAAACCTGGATGGAAAAATACAATCTCTCAGTGGTGAAAGAATTCATCCTGATGGGCATTACAGCACGCCCGGAGCTGCAGACCCCATTATTTTTGATGTTCCTCATCATCTACTTAAGTTCAATGCTGGGCAACTTGGGCATGATCGTCCTCACCACGGTGGACTCCAGGCTGCAGACCCCAATGTATTTCTTTCTCAGACACCTGGCTTTCACCGATCTTGGTTATTCCACAGCTGTGGGACCCAAAATGTTGGTAAACTTTGTGGTAGAACAAAACGTCATCTCCTATTCTCTTTGTGCTACACAACTATCTTTCTTTCTTGTGTTTATCATAAGTGAACTATTTATTCTCTCCGCCATGTCTTATGACCGCTATGTTGCCATCTGTAAGCCATTGCTTTATACAGTCATCATGTCACAAAGGGTATGTTGGGTTCTGGTGGCAATCCCCTATCTCTACTGCACGTTTGTGTCTCTTCTCGTCACCATAAAGATTTTCACTCTGTCCTTCTGTGGCTACAACGTCATCAGTCATTTCTACTGTGACAGCCTTCCATTGTTAACGTTGATCTGCTCTGACACTCATGAAATTGAATTGATCATTCTAATCTTGGCAGCTTTTAATTTACTTTCGTCTCTTCTGGTGGTCTTGGTGTCCTATCTGTGGATCCTCGTAGCCATTCTGAAGATGAAATCTGCAGAAGGCAGGCGCAAGGCTTTCTCCACCTGTGGGTCCCATCTGACCGTGGTTGTAGTTTTCTATGGGACTTTAATATTTATGTATGTGCAGCCAAAATCCAGCCATTCCTTTGATACTGATAAACTGGCTTCTGTCTTTTACACCATGATTATCCCTATGTTAAATCCACTCATCTACAGCTTGAGGAACAAGGATGTAAAATATGCCCTCCAAAGGATTTGGAAAAAGATATGCAACGTTTGTTCACTAAAGCTTGCATGAGATATGAATTTTATCCTGTGGTTTTTGGCTTTAGAAGATTCATGGAACACAATGAGGTTAATATATATTTCCTGATAGACCTTCTTGGGAGCAGATTAACACTAAGAGTAAAAACCAGGAGAGATAAACTGTAGTATACTATTAATTAAGAAAATACTCAAATACATTGGAATAGATATAAGTGAATAATAAATTGACTCATAGAGTAACATGTAGAGGAAGTAGTATGGAAATGAATGGTTGTAGATATTGATAGTCAATATATTCTTATGGTAGTCCATTTAGAGCAAACTTCCCAATGTTGCCTGTACTTGTGTATTTGCTTCTCTCTTCATGTAAGCATACATTTACATTTAATTTTTTTAGTTTGATTGTGTTAATGAAATAAAGTAATAGAGTTTTGCTACATATTCTTGTATAAAATATCTATCTATAATGAAGTTGTTTGTTGCTCTATCATTTGTGACTAACTTCCCTCATATTTTATTCATGTGTCAGTGTTCCACTCTATCTTAAAGGTTAAGATTTATGACATTGATGTGACTACTCAACTCAAAAGAATCAAACAGAGATAACTCTGTAATTTTTATTTATGCTATATATCTAAGGAGAATGTAGTATGATGTCAAACATCAATAAATCAAAACATCAAACAATTCTCATGAGGAAAACATATGAACAAACATATTTTAGAAAGAATCAAATAATATTAATTCAGTGAGCCAGCAAATCTCTAAGAGGAATAGCAGAAATAGAAATGAACAAACATGATTTGAATCAACTAGAAAAAAAATCTAAGGAAACTACCAGATTAGAATATTCCTCTAAATACTATTCCTAATAGTATTCCTAAGGAGCCTAAACTCTTCAATAAACAGTTGTAGATTGCCTGATTGTATTAAAAAAAAGTAATATCTAATCGTTTTCTACTTGTGAGAAACACACTTCCCTGGAAAAGACAAAATCAGACTAAAGGTGAAAAATTGTAAAACGATATTCCAAACAAATTTAATTCAAAGTCAAATTGGACTGGCTATCATCCAATCTGACAATCAAGAGTTTAAATCAGAAATATTCAGAAGAGAAACTGGTGCTGTGGCTCAAAGGGGTAGAGCACTAGCCTTGAGTGAAAAATCTCAGGGACAGCACCCATGTCTTGAATTAAGTCCCATGGCTGACTACAAGTAACAACAACAAAAAGAAGAGATAAAGAAGGTCACTAAACTCTAATAAAGGGAACCAAATATTAAGAAATACACAAACACATAGATAAACATATATATGTGGATTTATAAGTAAAAAGTTAAAAATCCATAGGAAATTGGAGAAAATATACACACAAAACATTCACAACAGCAAATTCTTTGTATTACTGACACATGTGGTTCTGTTTTATAATGAACTAGAAATGAATAATGCTACATCATAACACAAACTTATAAAGCAGATGAAGAACCAAAGTTGTTAACTCCAAAAGGTTACAGAAGAAATGGATTCATGGAAACATTTCCACCCTCTTGGTAGGAATATCAAAAGAACAAATATGATAGAAATATGAGTTTCTAATAGTTTGTATGGACAACAAATTAGAGAAGGATGTCCAGTTAAATGAAATAACATGAAAGCATCAAAATCAACTGGAAAATAGTAATTCTGAAGAATTAGACATTCAGCAGTATAAAACTCACAATTTTTTATTTGACTTATCTACAAATATCTAATATAATTTTGTAGTGAGAACATACATTTCTAGTTCACTATTGACAACTTGTATTTGAACTACAAATTATAAACAGTGTTTGAGTCTAGTCAAGAACAAAAAATAATCATCATTCAGAGATCCATGAACTACTGGGCATATTATGTGATAGGCAATTAGCCCTGTTCTCAGTGTACTTGGGACAAGTCAAGTGGACTTTCTGTTCCTGGCCCTCTGACATTGTTTTTTTTTTATCAGCAGGGGTCTTGGGATAACAGAAAAGAGTTATTGAATAGACAGGACAGTAGATGGGGGCTTGAACTCAGGGCCTCTTTCTTAGTTCTTTCACTGAGCTGGCTTTCAACCACTTAGCCACATATTCCACTTCTGGCTTTACACTGCTTATTTGGAGATAAGAAATGCTTTATTTCTTGTCTGCTTGGCTTCTATCCTTAATCTTCACACCACAGCCTCTTTAATAGCTAGGATTACAGAGATGAGCCTTTGGTGTCTAGATAACAATGGATGTTGACACCTTCTTTATTCCAGGCATCATAAATAACTTTTGTATCATATGTAGGGAAATTTTCCTTTCAAAAAATAACATTGTTCTATTGAGATTATTTTTCATCAATATATACTTTTTTAACATTCCCAAAGTAATACTGTTGACTATAAGCATTTTATCTGCAGTAGTTCCTGGAACTCATTTATTTTGCATAGCTAACACTTCATGTCTATGTGTAAACAACTCCTATCAATTTGAAACCAAAACAGTGTATGATTCAATAAGTTCGAGTAATTTAGTTACTTCCGGTAAATGGGATCTGAAAGGAGCTATTTGCCTTTGCATGACTTATTTATTTGATTTCACATGATGTTCTCCAGATTCACTGTTATCATTGTATATTGCAAGATGTAATTTGAAGACTAATATTCCAGTGTTTGCATTGAATCATTTCATTTGTACATTGACAGACGTATCAATGGATATTTACCTTGTTTCTAGTCTTAGCTATTTCAAATTATTCCAAAGTGGAAATGACAGCGGTAATAGTTTTTTGAAATCCTAATACCTATATTTTGGATAACATTCAGAAGTGAATTTGCTGGCTCCTACTATAAATAAGTAATAAATAATAAAAGAGAGTTCAATGCTTTGGGGATATTCAACAAATTGCTTAACAATTCCTCTGGGAATGTCACTAAAGTTAAAAGAAATTCATCAATTGTTCTTAAATGAGTAACATAAGGAACCGTATGGAAGAATCAACAGAGAGTTTCTATTGCAGGTAAGAAGGACAGGAGTTCATCGAGTATTATAAGGCATGACTAGTTGTTGGATCTATCTCCTTTTTACTTCATATTATTTTTCAAATATTTCTCTCCTCAGTGGAGAAACTAATTTCTCTGTGAACTTATATGATTTTATATCTGAGGTCAAAATGAGTGAAGATAAACAGTTAACAAAAGAATATGAAATAGCGTTTAGAAGCCCTAATTCAAACAAGTAATTGAGTCCCTAATATCTATCTATTAAGTATGCAAAGGCTCAAAGCCATTTTTGTGATTCTCATACTTATTGTGAAAATAAAATGTGAGGTTCACTCCTGTTTTTAATAAAGATATTTCCATTTCACATTTATTTAGCGAGTGACAAAACATTTTTTAAATGCCGGCTTTAGGATGATGGTAAAATATTTTTCAATTTGTCATAGAATCTATCTAAAATTTTCAGGAATACAGGATTAAAAATACAACTTTACAACTTTGGGCAGGTGGGGGGTAATGTTCTGGGGTGGAGAGAAGTATTGGAGGTCGGGGCAGGAAGGGATAGTGGGAAAACAACAGGGAAGGGAAAGGGTAACAATGATTGACATGTACGCATTGCCTTACTCATGTAACTGTAACCCTTCTATACAGCCTATTTGCAATAAAAATACATAAATAAGATTCTACAACTGAAGCAATAAAAATTTTCAAGAATTATATTAAACTATAAAAATTACTTATTTCCATTAAACCACACAAACAATGACAGGAAACACCTTCATCTTTCTTTACTTTAAGGAATATTGGTACTAATTTATCATGTGTGCTATATTTCTTGGTCCTCTTCCTCCTTTCTTGTTATTTCGATATTGGTACTATGGTTTGAACTCAGGGATATGTACTTTCATTTTTGCTTAAGGCTGTCTTATACCACTTTTAGTCTTTTGCTGGTTAATTGGAGATAAGAGTCTCACAGACTTTCCTGCCAGAGATGACTGTGATTTTCAGACCTCAGCCTCTTGTGTAGCTAGGATAACAGGTGTGAATCACTGAAGTCTGGCTTGTAGCTTTGGTGGTTCCAAACAAAACCAACCAAAACAAAACAACAAAAAATTAATTCTAGCTACTTACAATTATTGAAGATATCCAATGTAATAAGTTGGTATACATGGCAATGTTTGTTGTAAGAAAGTGTTTGAATGTAGCAGGGCCAGATACTAGTCACCATAATCATACCAATAATGATTTATGCGAATCTAGTGCAATTTACGTGTAATCATTTTTGCATAGAATAACACACAACTGTTGTGTCTTTGTTTAGTTATTTGTAGCTTAGGCACAGAGGTCTATTACTAGAATTTCCACGAATATATGCCATTCCTTCTTCTAATTTTTAAATTTAATTTAATTTTAGGCTAATTGATCCTCAGAATTTTCACAAAAATGATAATTATCTTGTTCAAATTACATTCATAAGAGAATGGATCTTGTTAATTATAAGATGGATAACTCTAGCTCCTGTACTATAGTTACTAACTATGGCCTATGAGATATATTCAGAGATGTTTCATTTTTTACACACATGTTCATCTGCAAAATACAGTATATCCTACCAGGAAAAAGTTCTTGTGGAATATCACGCTGAGCTTCCCAAAGCACATCAGAGAATCCAGGTTTCTGTCCTATACGTGTCTTCTATTTATTTTATGTGTCATGTTAACAGGTTTCCACAATGTGTCATAATAAATGTTTTGTATGGTTTAGGATTATTACATGTATTATTTAAAAAACACCCAATTTTTCTCTTGCAAATATAGAATCCCTTTCCCCTGCCTTTCTTTTGGTGCCAATCCTAGTCTTGAAGTCAGAAAACAAGTGCTGTCTGTGAACTGTTTTGCTCAAGCTATCACTCTACCAGTCATGCCACAGCTCCTCTTCCAGTTTTTTGGTGGCTAACTAGAGACAAGAGCCTCACAGACTTTCATACCCAGTCTGTTTTCTTCGAACCCTGATCCTCAGATCTCAGCCTCTCAAATAGCTAGGATGACAGGCATGAGCCACCAATGCCTGGCTATGATCCCCCTGTTAAAGAAATTCTTTTTTAACCAATCTTCACTGGTTAAAAAACAAAATAAAACAAGACAAAAAAAGTGTCAATGACTCCTCTTCTCCCAGTTGACTCTGATTTCTCTTACCTCACCAAATTATTGCATGATAGATTTGCTGTATTAAAGTTAAAACTGAGATACACGAGTAAGGTGAATAATATTCAAAATAATGTCTAGATGTACAAGTCGTTATGTTGAAAATGAACTTTACAACTTTGATGGGGGGAGGAGGACAGGGAAGGGGGGGCAGAGGGAGGATGGGAAGGGGAAACAAAGGAGGAGGCTGCAATGCTTGATAAGAAATGTACTCATTATCTTGCCCATGTAATTGTAACCCCTCTGTACAGTATTTTCAAAATAAAAATTTCATGTAAAAATATTAATTTCATACCATAATACTTACTGAAATGTATCCAAATACTTATTAAGAATAGAATATATGATATAGAACAACACCATACTGATTATCTGAATGTAGTCTTGGGGTGGAGACACAGCAAGGTTAGAGTAAATACATAACATGCTATTGATTCATAGCATTTTATATGTCCCACTTCAGATATTCTTGTTGGTTCTTCCGTTTAGCAGTGACAAAGGAGTCACATGTAGAAGAATGCACATGTGCACAAGTCAACAAAGCTACTTTTAGGTAAGTTAGTATCACTACTTGCAAATACAAATAAACATAAATAAATGCATGCATGCTCTCTGAAAATTACTTCCAGATTCTATGCACACTGAATGATTGAATTATCCTTTATCTTTGCCAACAACACTACAATGACATGTTGGTTTTACATGAGAAATTTAAAATACTTAGGTAATTTATTTGTTGAGAGCAAATGTATAAGCCAATCAAAATGGTCCATGCCTGTAATCCTAGCTACTGAAGAGCCTGATATTTGAGTAGTAGGGTTTGAAGCCAACCCCAAAAGGAAAGTCAGTGAAACTTATTTACATTTAATCACCAAAAACCCAGAAATGGAGCTATGGCTCAAGTGATAGAGCACTATCTTGAGCCAAAAAGCTTAGGGATGGCACCCAGGACCTGAGCTCAAGTCCCAGAACCAGCACATGCACATATAAAAAGTAAATAAGTAGTCTCTAAATTTCATGTATAACACCAAATATATCTGCATACATATGCCTCCAGTTTGTTTCTTCATATAAACATAAATTCCTCTGAAATTAATTATAGATTTTTAGATTATATATCTGTAGATTTTTATTCATACATGTACAAATAAAATGTTATCAAATTTAGGAATATTACCAACTTTAGGAATTTTTTCTTAAAACTTTTTCTTAAAAATTTCTCTTAGTATATTGTTGGATTTGACTTATTATACCATTTTATTAAATATATTTGTTGCATACTACAATGTTGTTGGAGGCTTATGAATGACAAATAGATAACCTCCATAACATGATTATAATGATGGTTATCAAGTGATGTGATAGTAAGGTAATAAAAGTTTAAACATTTTTGTTTTGCACATCTATGTATGTGCATGTATACATATATTTGCCTAGCTATCTAGTTGGGTGTCTCAAGTCTGGAACTATTATTTCTTTTTCCTGGAAGTCTTTTGGACTGGATACTGGATGTAAGAGGATGCTGGGTATTTTCACGGTCTGTGGTCCATTCAGTTGTCAATGAAAAACAAAAAAAAAGTTAATTTGCTTTTGATAATATGAGTAAAATTACCTTAGTTTAGAATCAATACATTAATATATCTCTCTATTCATACGGAGGCAGATACTCAGTTATGGTAAAAAAAAAAGTGCATTTGTTTTCACATAGTCTGTATTGATAACTTTGGATGTATCTCATTGAAATTAGAATTCCATAAGAAATTTCTGCAGGTGAAAATATCTGAAACCAATTCGCTGTGATAATGCCTTTATCCTATATAGGCTTTCTGAAAACACAGGATGGAGACACACAACTTCACGGTGGTGAGAGAATTCATCCTGATGGGCATCACGGATCGTCCTGAGCTGCAGGCGCCATTGTTTGTGCTGTTCCTTGCCATCTATATGGTCTCCGTGGTGGGCAACTTGGGAATTATCACCCTTACCAAGGTGGACTCCAGGCTACAGACTCCAATGTACTTTTTCCTCAGGCACCTGGCTCTCACAGATCTTGGTTATTCTACCGCTGTAGGACCCAAAATGTTGGTCAATTTTGTTGCAGAGCGAAATGCAATCTCCTACTATCTTTGTGCTACTCAGCTAGCATTCTTTCTGGTGTTCATTGGTAGCGAACTTTTCATCCTGTCGGCCATGTCCTATGACCGCTACGTGGCCATCTGTAACCCACTGCTCTACACCGTTGTCATGTCACAAAGGGTGTGTTGGGTCCTGGTGGCAATTCCCTATCTCTATTGCACATTTGTGTCTCTTCTAGTCACCATAAAGATTTTCACTCTGTCCTTCTGTGGCTATAATGTTATTAATCATTTCTTCTGCGACTGTATTCCCTTGATATCTTTGCTCTGCTCAAATACGAAGGGAATCGAATTTATAATCATGATCTTCGCAGCATTCGATTTGCTTATCTCCCTTCTGATCGTCCTTGTGTCCTATCTGCTCATTCTCATAGCCATTCTGAAGATGAAATCTGCTGAGGGCAGGCGCAAGGCTTTCTCCACCTGCGGATCCCATCTGACTGTGGTCATTGTCTTCTATGGAACTCTGATATTTATGTATGTGCAACCTGAGTCTAGTCACTCGATTGATACCGATAAAGTATCTTCTATATTTTATACCTTGGTCATTCCAATGTTGAATCCCTTGATATACAGCTTGAGAAACAAAGATGTAAAATGTGCCCTACAAAGGACAAGGGAAAATATATGCAAATTTTTTTCTTAAAGGATACACCTGAATGCACCATGCACAAGGTAAAGAAGACAGAATATAAAAATCTAAAAGAGAGAGAGAAATCTTTTGTTCCCTCAATGACCATATAAGATGATGCTAAGGGAAATGAACTCCAAGACATGGAAACAAGAGGTTTTACCTCACTGTTCTTACTTTTAATGTACTATATGATTTACTTTTCTTTTGTGATTTTCCCTTACTCCTCCTGTCACTGTATTTGATTTTGGTACCATGGGGTATATATATACATATATATATCTATATATATATACACACACATATAAATATGTATATATATGCATATATATCCTATTCTATATATGTGTGTGTGTTTATCTAAATTAGGGAAGGAAAGGGGAACAACAAAATGGTGAGCCAAAAGAGAAAGAGGAAACCCATGCAACAATGACACAAGACAATATGTTAGAAATGTGCTGTACAGTTGGGGGGGGCTGGGGAGAAAAATGAGGGATGGGTAACAATGTTGGGCAAGAAATGTACTCACTCCCTTATGTATGTTACTGTAACCCCTCTGTACATCACCTTGACAATAAAATTAAATTTAAAATATAAGTCCAACAACTTAGGTTGGTTTATTAGAATGTAGAGTAGCACACACAAATAAGCTCAACATATATTTAAAGATTCTCTTTCATTGTCTAGGTGAATTTCAAAATGCCATAAATACCTATGCAAACTAAGTAGAAAAGTATTTTGCCTTCCTTAGGAAGAAATGATATTAATACAATATTTGAGTGAGTTATTTATGAAAAAAGAAAGGGTCTATATGTAAAAGTCAGTAGATACAGGAAAATGGTATGCTGTGCGGCTCTGAAGAATAGTTGATATAAAAAGGAGTAAATATTATTGTAATATTTTCAGATATTGTAAAAATATTTCCAGTCCCCAGGTATAATGAATACCTATCTGAGGATCCAAGCATTTCTATAAGCTGTTAAAAAAATCATGGGCTGGGAATGTGTCTTAGTGGTAGAGTGCTTGCTTAGCATGTGTGAAACCCCGGGTTCAATTCCTCAGTACCAAATAAACAGAAAAATCTGGAAGTAGTGCTGTAGCTTAAGTGATAGAGCACTTGCCTTGAGCACAGAGAGGCTCAAGGATAGTGCCAAGGCCCTGAGTTCAAGCCCCAGGACCAGCTAAAAAAGGTCAAACTTCACTGTGGAATCAAGTAGTGTAATGCAGCATGATGAGAAAAAGAAATCAATCACAGAAAAGTGTTCGAGTGCCTCTGTTCAATCTTGGGATCTTATAGACCTTCTTGTGGTTCATTGGTGTTTTTACTTTTATTTATGAGGACAAGAGCATCTACTAAATCATGTTGCTAATCAGCATTGAGATGTTTCATTGCATCACTAAATTTTTCTCAATTCAATGATTAGATGAATGAGAATAGTGTATCAATTGACATTTGCTACAGAAGCTTCTAGGGTTTTGCATTTTATGTGTTTTGCTTATTGTTTGTTTTGTTTGTTTTGTTTGATTTAGATACCCTTTTTAGTGTTTCATGTCCTTAATGTCTGTTTTTGATGAATGGATTGCTGTGTCCTAAATGTGTAAACACATAATTCTTGCTAAAATTTGTAGTTATTTTTTCTTCCAAAAATATCTATTCTATGATGTAATAGGTTTGTTCCTATTCCTCCTCATAGATGATTTTATATATATATATATATATACACACATATGTATGTATATGCATATATATACCTATATATGTGTGTATACACACAAACACACACATATATGTGTGTGTTTATTCCTTATTGCAGTTTATAGCTATTGTTTTGTATCCACTCTGCATAGAACTGATCCTCTAACTTGGAGAAAATAACCATATGTAATCTCATTAATTTAACTGTGCTTTGTTTCTGAAAAGACTTTGAATTGATTGGGTCATGAGTGAAACTCAGCAATAAGTAGCACATATAACACAGTCTTTGGTCTCTGCCCCAGGGTGGGTTCAGAATGCAGCATGCATTGCTGATTTCAAAAGGCATGGTGCTAACGCGGCTCCATCATGAAAATAGTCAATACATTTAATAGAAGTCACTCAAAACAAGGAATATAACCTAGAATCTCCCAATTTGACATATGTACACTCAACATTATCACTGTGGTCTCTTACCCTTCTGAATGGAATCAGATTAACTTGAGTGGATGGATGAAGTTGGGAAGAGGAGGGAAAATGATGGAAAAGGAGCCACAGATCAAGATTCGTGCATTGTACATCAAAGTGGACAGTAAACTTAAGTCCCCTTGGGCAGCTATTTAAAGAATATATATATATATATATACACATATATATATATATAACATTTTCTCAGCTTCATAGCACACTTCTCAGCAGACACCTCACTAGTCAAGAGTATTAATAACTTTTTTTACAGTTTTATTTAAAGCAACACAAAAACCTTACCAATGAAAATTGCTGCACCAGCAAACCTCTCCTTTAGAATAGAGTGATTTTTCAGGCAAGCAAGATCAGAGATGACTTCCCTGCATTTCTTTGTATTAACTGATTGTTTTAGTTAGAATTTCCAGAAACATGTTGAAAAATATAGGCAGAAGGAAGCATCAGTTTCCTGTACCAGATCTTAGTTAAGGAACTGTCAGTGTTTGCCTCTAATTACAATGTTAATTGATGGCTTCTTATAAAACCATTGATTATGTAAAAGAACATCCTTCTAAACTTCATTTGCTGTACTGTTGTCATGAATTATATTAAGTCTTTTGTAATATACTTCATAGATCTACTGAGATTATTTTTCCCTTATTTTCTTGATATGGTATATTTATTGATTTGTTTTTATTAAACTATCCTTGTATTCCTGGGATGTGTCCTTTGTTTATAACAAGTACTTCATTTAATATACTGTTGTATTAGAGAATTTAATCGAAGATGCTTTCATCAGGATGCATACCTGTTGCATGTATTGATATTGCATTCATTTTGCTTTTTAGTTATTTCATTGTGATCAAAATGAGATGTATGCTCCTAATAATGTAATATACCCAGTACAATACTATTAACTAGAGACAAAATATTTAACAGCAGGACTCTCTAAATTATTTATTTCATATTCTTGCAATTCCATAAATATTTTTAGCAATTCCTTATTGCAGCTACTTCCTAGCTTTTGGCATTCTATTTACAGATTATATACATTTGAGTGTTTCTGATACCTCTGGATGGTAGGTTCCTGCCCTTTTATTTTTGTTTTATGTAATTGGTTTATTTTATTTATTGTGATGACCCCCAGGTTAATTCATTTCATGGAATATTCTAAGATATTGCTTTAAGGTGATCAATTGTCCCTACCATGTTTTATTTATCCATTTATTCATGAATGTATAGCTATTATTAAATCTTGATCATTTCAAATTATACTAAAAATGATCATGCATTCTGGTATCTCTGAAATCATTTGAATAATAGACCACAGAATTGGGACTGTGTGCTCAAACAATCTATTAATGAAGTCACAATTGACTACAAATTATCTCTGACAATTAATGGTCATTCTCCAGGCATTTCATTAAGCATTAATTTTTTTGGATTACCATTAATTTGTTTTTCTTTTCTTTGGGGGTTTTTTTTGGGAGGAAAAAAAAAACCATAAATTTCCCTCAACAACCTATGTCAAAAGTACATGAGAGAATTGATGTAGAACCATATTCTTGCAGGTAATAAAGTTTCATTGGGTGTCCTAGGTTAATAGTGTCTTATTCAACAGTCACTTTGGTTCAGGCTTGCCCATCTACTGTAAGTAACGATTTAGGATTCATTTTCTGTGATTTCTATTACTTCATGATTCCTGGATGCAATAGGAGCACTCTTATTTTTAAAAAATCATATTTATCTTTGAATATTTTAAAACAGGTTGAGAAAATAAGCATCTTAGAAACCTGTATTGTGATTGCATATTTAGAAAATATTCAGTCATAAGTTTTGAAACATGCGTATGTAATTCTCGACCTACGGAGATGAGTCAGAATGATCTATCTCAAGTTCAGCAGCCTGAAGTGAGAGATAGTCCTCTTCAAAAAATATGTATTTATGTGTGTGTTTACATACATACATATAAGGATGCACATGAATGTAATGTCCAACAGAAGCCAAAAGTAGGCAGGGTGCCATAGCTCATGTCTGTAAACCTAGCTACCCAGGAAGCTGAGATCTGAGGATTGCAGTTCAAAGCCAGCCTGGACATAAAATTCCCTGAAATTCTTATCTCCAATTAAGCACCAGGAAGCTGGAAGTGGCTCTGTGGCTCAAGTGGTAGAGTGCTCACCTTGAGCTGAAGCGCCCAGGCCCTGAGTTCAAGCCCCACAACCAACAACAACAACAAAAAAGCCACAAGTAAGAAAAGCTGAATCAGAAGGGTAAATATGTGTTGTTATGACAGAATCTGAAACTGTTGAGTTTATGTATATATTTAAAATATGTATGCATTTAATATGTATACAAAATACATTTTTTTGTTTTGAGCAAAGAATGAAGAATTTCCTCCATATATTGTGGTATAAAAACAGTATTTTAATATTAGGAGAACTTCAAATTTCAGCTATCTAATAATAATAAAATGCTCTTTATTTTGCAGAGGAGCTGAGAGGATATCTCAGATGATTGTCATAAGATTAAAATTCAAATAGTCCATAAGCACAATGGATTATAAAACTGTGATTGTTTCATGCCACTGGATTCCAAAAATGGTTGGATAAAAATAATTCTCTTTCCTTTCCACACAAAAAAAATAGGTAGGTAATTACCAAGTATACTTTAATCATCTAAAGATTCACATTTATAAATTAAACCAAAGAAGCCAAAGGAAGCAAAATAAACATAATTTCTTATTGAATTTATTGAAGACCCTTCTCTAATCTTTGTAATCTTATATGTTTTCTCATGTTTTTAACTTAAGAACATGTAATCAAAGCACAGAGCAGAATACAAAAAGTAACCACAACAAAACAAGAAGCGTGTCACACAGTTGGGAGATACAAGTTACACAGTCTTTCCTGTCCAACTTGGCTTTAAAACACAATCCTGAGATCTCAGCCACCTGAGTAGCTAAAATTATAGGAGACACCCAAGGGCTCCTGGTATATCTATCAAGGTTCCCACACCTTGAGCATGATTCTTGATCTGGATATCCTCTACAGTATATATTCTACTCAGTGCATGTCTAGTAATAGAAAGGTCTCTAACCATTAGATATCAGTAACAATTCACCCTTCAACTGTGATGCCAGACTATATGTAGTGAAAAATGTTCTTCATATTTAATTTTGGACATTCTGAGGTTCTTGAATGTTAAGGTTTGGTAATGTTTCACTTGCTTTAGCCTTATATAGTTAATCTTCTGTGTGAAAAAAAATGTTTAAATCTATTTGCTTTGCTATTGCGTTTACTCCAAATAGGTTTCTAATAATCCTGCATGGAGAGAGACAATCTCACAGCAGTGAGTGAATTCATCCTGATGGGCGTCACTGATCGCCATGAGCTGCAGGTTCCATTGTTTGTGCTCTTCCTCATCATCTACGTAAGCTCAACAGTGGGCAACTTAGGCATGATTATTCTCACCAAAGTGGACTCCAAGCTACAGACCCCAATGTACTTTTTTCTCAGACACCTGGCTATTACAGATCTCGGTTACTCTACAGTTGTGGGACCAAAAATGTTGGTAAATTTCCTTGTAGATCAAAACATCATATCCTATCATTTATGTGCCACACAGCTGGCATTCTTTCTGGTGTTCATTGCTTGTGAACTCTTTCTTCTTTCTGCCATGTCTTATGATCGCTATGTAGCCATATGTAACCCATTGCTTTACACGGTTATCATGTCACAAAGGATATGTCAAGTGCTTGTGGCGATTCCTTACCTCTATAGTACATTTGTGTCTTTGCTTGTCACCACAAAAATATTTACCTTGTCCTTCTGTGGCTACAATGTCATCAATCATTTCTTCTGTGACAGTATGCCCTTGCTACCATTAATCTGCTCAAATACCCACGAGATTGAAGTGATCATTTTAATCTTAGCAGCTCTTAACTTACTTTCATCTCTTTCGATAGTTCTTGTGTCCTACCTGCTTATTCTCAGAGCCATTCTCAGAATGAAATCTGCTGAAGGAAGGCTCAAGGCTTTCTCTACCTGTGGATCCCATCTGACAGTTGTCATCGTTTTTTACGGGACATTGATATTTATGTATGTGCAGCCCAAGTCCAGTCATTCCTTTGACACTGATAAATTGGCTTCTGTCTTTTACACCATGGTCATCCCTATGTTGAATCCATTGATCTATAGCTTGAGGAACAAAGACGTAAAATATGCCCTCCAAAGAACATGGAAAAGATTACGCAAATTTTTTCTTAAAGCTTACATAAAGTAGGAGTTCAATCAAACCAGAATTACCTCTCATAATTGTTTTATTCTTCAAAAAATATATATCCAAGATTAGCCTTTATAATAGTAGTCCTAAGAAGAAATGCTCTCAGTATTTCCTTGGGAGCAGAAATGAACTGTAGAAAAATAAAGATTTTTCTCTAGTATGTAATAAAGATTTGGTGTGCATTAGTAATAAGATCTTGCAACATTGAGAATGAGAAAGGAAATAGATATAAAACAGGAGTTAGATGCTAACGTTGGTGGTATTGCCTATTACAATGAATACTCCAATATCCATGCATATGTTTGTGTAGGGTATTACTCTTTTGAGTAATGATCATCATATTTTAGACTTCCCATTTTTCTAGTATTTGCAATAAAATCTTATTGATAGAGATAGTATTCTAATAAATGTACCACAATGATTTGAGAAAGTCAGTCACTGAAAATCTGCTCAGATGTCCCAGTTTCTCTTGTGGTCCTCTTTGTTTCTCACCTGTACCCTGATTTTTTAATATGAGTTCAAGGTAGTGTGGTAATCTAGTTTGCCATTTACCAAGCAATAGCTTTAGTGTAACATCTTATCTTTTCTAATTAAATGCATGTGTGTATGCATATAGAAATTAAGGTAAATGTATTGACACCTGAAATGAAAGCTTCCATGAATTTTCTATCTTTACCTAGGGCTTGTTGTCTTCTATTTCTTACTGCTTGTCTTGCCTAGTAGCTGAAAACACATCTTTACTTTTTTATTGGATGAATAATTCTTATGTAGAAGACACAGTTTTACATTTTTTTAATATGGTAGAATGTAGGCAAGATGGTACAATGAGGACAATTTTGGAGGAGAAAATGGACAAGCAGACATTATTGAGTGTTAAGGCAATAAAGTAATGAAGAGTGTGAAAATGTCATAGTTAATTCCATCTTCTGTGTGATAAATCGACACCAACAAAAATAAAATAAATTATTGTTCAATTAGTCTCAGACATATAGGGGGGGCGGGAGGAGGAGATGGCAAGGGATGGGAAGGGGAAACAAAGGAGTAGGCAACAATGCTTGATAAAAATTGTACTCATTATCTTACCCATGTATTTGTAATCCCTCTGAAAGATATTTCCACAATAAAAAAGTCACAGTCTCTTGTGCCAGTACCAAGCTGTTTTGATTACTATGGCTTTGTAGTAGACTTTGAAATTTGGTATTGATATTCCTCCAGCACTGTTCTTTCTGTTAAGGATCATTTTTGCAATAAAGGGTCTTTCATTGTACCATATGAATTTTTGAATTGCTTCCTCTATTTCATTGAAGAATGAGGTTGGAATATTGGTAGGTATCACAGTGAATTTGTAGATAGCCTTGGGAAGTATTGCCATTTTCCCAATGTTGATCTTTCCAGTCCAGGAGCATGGGAGGTTTTTTCACTCCTTAAGTTCTGCTTTGATTTCCTTTTTCAGGTTTTTAAAGTTTTCATCATAGAGGTCCTTCACTTCTTTAGTTAAGTTAATTCCTAGGTATTACAAAAGGAGTTGCTTTCCTGATTTCAGCTGTGCTCTTCTCATTGGTGGCATACAGAAAAACCATTACTTTTTGAGGATTAATTTTATACCCTGCTACTTTGCCAAAGTTTCAAATCAGCTCGAGTAATTTGGGAGTGGAGTCTTTAAATACAAGATCATGGCATTGGCAAAGAGGGAGAGTTTTACTTCATCTTTCCCTATTTGGATCCCTTTTATGTTTGCATTTTGTCTTATTGCTGTAGCTATGCATTCTAATACTTAATTGAAGAGAAATGGAGAGAATGAACATCCTTGTCTCCTTCCTGAGTTTAGCAGAGATGGCTATAGTATTTTGCCATTAAGTATAATGCTGGGAGTAGGTTTGTCATATGCAGCCTTTATTGTATTGAAAAAAGTTCCAGGGATTCCTAGTTTTTCCAGAGCCTTCATCATAAAGGGGTGTTGGATCTTGTCAAATGCTTTCTCTGCATCTATTGAGAAAACCATGTGGCTCTTAACCTTGCTCTTGTTGATGTGATGAATTATGGGACCAATGGAATAGAACTGAAAACCCAGAAATGAATCCACAGATCTATAATCACCTAATCTTCGATAAGAGAGTTAAAAATAGAATGGAAGAAAGACAGCCTCTTCAGTAAATGGTGCTGGGAAAATTGGTTAATCACCTGTAGAAAACTAAAGTTAGATCCTTATATATCACCCTGCACCAGAGTCAAACCCAAATGTATCAAAGACTTCAGAGTCAAAGCAGACACTCTGAAAACATTATGGGATGGAATAGGAGAAACCCTAGGTCTCCTTGGCACAGGCCGAAATTTTCCTAATAGAGACCCAGAAATACACCCAATCAAAGAAAGGTTGGCAAATGGGATTGCATGAAATTGCAGAGTTTCTGCAAGGCAAAGGACATAGCTAGCAAGATCAATAGAAAGCCCACGGATTGGGAGAAGATCTTCACTAGCCATACGATGAACAAGGATCTCATATCTAAAATATACCTGGAACGCAAAAAATTAAATCTCCCAACAACAAATCCTCAAAGAAACAACTGCCCAATAAATAAGTGGGCTAAAGACAGAGAAACTTCTCTGAAGAGGAAATAAGAATGGCCATTAGAGCATGAAGAAATGTTCAACTTCTCTAGCCATAAAAGAAATGCAAATCAAAACAATATTGTGATATCACCTCACCCCCGTTAGAATGGCAAAAATCAAGAACTCTAACAACAACAGATGCTGGAGGGGATGTGCACAGAAGGGAACCCTGCTACACTGTTGGTGGGAGTGTAAAGTTGTTCAACCACTTTGGAAAGTAGTATGGAGGTTCCTCAAAAGACTCCACATAGAGCTCCCCTATGACCCAGCAATCTTACTTTTGGGCATTAACCTAAATGATCACAAACAAGACCACACTAAAGCTACCAGAATGACTATGTTTATTGCAGCATTATTTACAATAGCTAAGATATGGAAGCAACCCAGATGTCCCTCAGTAGATGAATGGATCAAGAAAATGTGATATATACACACACACACACACACACACACACACACACACACACACACACAATGGAATTATATGCTTCCATCAGAAAGAATGACATTGCCCCATTTGTGAGGAAATAGGACTTGGAAAAAATTATATTAAGTGAAGTAAGCCAGGTCCAAAGAAACATAGATCCCATGGTTTCCCGTATTTGCAATAACTAGTACAGGTCTGGGACAAACAGAAAAGGGCAAAAGCTATGTACATATGACCAGATAAGACTATGTTAAGCAAAATGAACCCCAAGATAGAAACACAAGTAGTTTTTTTCTTGCTATTGTTTCTGATGTATTTATAATAGGCCATGTGATTTTTTTGTTGCTTTGTATGTTCCTCCCCCACAGTATAACCCCTATTTTCACTGTATTTGATGTCTGTCTAATTTGGGGAGGGTAAGGAAAAAAAACAAATGTTTAAATAGGGATACAGGTTGACCCATTGTAACAAAGAGATCTATAAGACACTGTGTTGAAAAACAAACTACAATTTAGGTAGGGGGAGAGTGGAGTGTAGTTGAGGAGGTGGGAGGGAAGGGATGGTAAGGAAAAACAAAGTAGGAGGCAACAATGCTTGAGAAGAAATGTACTATTTACCTTGCTCATATAAATGTAACCCCTCTCTGCAATATTTTTACAATAAAAACCTTATTTTTAAAAAAGACATGGTATCTTTTGTTTCTCTTTGGTTTCTCTTCTTCCTTCTGCCTGAATTTCCTCACATTTGTTCCTTATGACAACATAGTTGTTTTGATTAGGATATGTTATTTGCATCAACTGCATAATCCAACTTGTAGGAAATAGAGGTAGTAGGTAATGATTTGAACTATGAAATATTTCTAGGTCATGTATTATGACATGCATGTTTTTTAAACAATTATGTCTTCTTGATACATTCCTAATTCTTTAAGTTACTCCATGCTTACTTACTTTTATTTTTTAGCATTTGTGAAATTCTATGTATGTTGTAAAAAACTTACATATCCCTTTGCATCATTACAAAATAAAATTTACTGTGCAGCCAATAGAGTGAGAATAAAATCTTCATTTGACTGATTGGAAGCAGTTGCCCACATCTTTAATCCTAGCTACTTAAGTAGATGAGATCTGGAGGATCATTGTTCAAAGAGATCTTAGGCAGAAGACTATATCTCCAAATAACCAGCCAAAGAGTGGGCTGGAGCCACAGTTCAAGAGGCAATTGAGCAAGCAAGCTGAGTATGCACAAGGCCCTGAGTTCAAATTCTAATACCATATGCACACATACAGACACAAAAAAATTGTGAAGGGCATGATTATTATGTTTAACGTGAAATATCCTCTCCTCATATTTCAAATATCCAAAATGGTACCATTAAGTCTAAGTATAATATCTTGCAACAGAATGATGAAACTCATTTATTTGTGTATAGATTTTGCATCTATTTTTGTTAGCAATTTCTCATTCTCAAACCCCAATTTTTATATAAACAACTCCAATATCTGTTTGATTCTAAGACAGTAGTATCATGGTAATAGTATGTGTCCTTATAGGACTAGTCTATTTAAACTAGCCCAACATTTTCCAATACTTGTCAATCACTTGCAATTCCATATACTAGGATATCATTTTGAAAACATTAGCTCATTCTGTTTATCCATTCACCATACAAATGGATGTATAAACTTGCTGCTATGGCTTTTCTATTTACTTTCTGATTCCAGTTATTTGAATCTGCTCCTTCATATATTTCCTGTGGAGGTAGTGGAATTTGAACTCAGGGTGTTGTCATTGGTGAGCAATTAATTTCAACATCTCAGCTATTTATAATTCTGCATGGATGACTTAGAAATCTTAATATCCATAATTTAAAATCAAAACCACATATTTTATTTTAAAACAATTCCTATACTAAATTAATAAATTAAGAATTAATATAAATTGTTCTTGAGAATTAGTGCACAACCTCCAAACACTTCATTACGCATTCCATTGCCACTGAGTTAATCACCATATTCCTTCCATATCCTCTGGGAATCTCTAATGTTAAAAAAATAGCATAAATTGTCCCGAAATATCAGATACTTAAGAATCACATTGGAGAATCAAAAAGATGTTTCATTATAGGTAACAAAGATTTTTGTATCTAGAAAATATTTAAAATTTTTGTCGGTTATGGGTTGAGAATATTAAATTTTTTAATCTTTTATATCTAACAAATGGTAAACATGATCAGATATGAAGCATAAATAAAGTATCTTCCTATCTTGAGAGAAATAAGTGAAATGTACATGGTTCACACTTATTTTCACATGCTTCTAAACATTTAGGTATATAGAAAGTCCATGCATTATTGTGATTTTCTCATTTATTCACTTATACTGTAAATATATGTACAATTGCAATTCCTTCTCATCTCTTGATAAGTAAAAGGGGAAAAGAGAGTTTCCACTTGACCGAAAGCTCTGTTTTTTTCAATGTTAATGTTATGATGATGACAAAATAATCATTGTACAGTGGAATCTAATTTCTTCTAGAATGTACCTTTAAAAAAATAAGTATTTGGTAAAGATCAGTTCGAACTACAAATTATTGATAGGAAACACTTTCATCTATTGATCATTGTTTACCTGCATATTTATTAGTAATAGTTCATGATCATGGAAAAAAAAGAAAAAAACAATTTACAGTGTTCCTGATTATATTTATTCAATATATATATATATACATATATTTGCTTATATGTACATATATATGTATATGTGTATATATATTTGTGTACATATGCTTTAAATATAGTATATATGTCTATATAGGATATATGTATATATACATACATATATATACATATATAGTACTAAGCTGATATGCTTTGCTATGTTTAATATAGAGAAGATATTTGAATTGCCAGGGAAGAATATCAGATTGTAACAATGTTACAAAAATATTTTAAGTGAGTTCAATGTAATTTACAATGTTACAAAAATATTTTAAGTGAGTTCAATGTAATTTACATGTATTATCATTGCATATGATATTATAATAGTGAACATATATAATAATGATATTTATGTGTAGGTCATATTTGGTCCCTGTCATGACAATTTTCAGTGTCATGTATAGATAGATAGATAGATAGACAGATAGATAGATAGATAATAGATAGATAGCTAGATAGATAGATGCATTTTTCTTTTCAAAGAATTGATTAGCACATTTTTTCACATCAGTAATGGTATCTAACCTTAAGCTGACATTCACTCACTTCTGTATAATGTCTGTATAATGCTTATTAATGTCTGCGTTACTATACATATTTAGCTTTTATTTGGTTCTACTTGGCTATATTTGTGCCCATCTGCTGTGCCATAGAACAGTAAATTGAGTAAATTGCAGTAAATTCAGCAGAGAACTCTAAAATATGTCCAAGTATTCATGGATTCTCTATTGAAATTTTTTGTAAATAATGTTTTTATATAGCATTTACTATAAGAAAACTCACCATGAATTTTCAAACTTTACTCTCTCAAAAACGTAGTGCCCCTTTAATAGAAGAATATTTAATGAGTCATGAATCAAACCAATGACCATCGCTTCTCTTTCTTTTAAATTGTTCCACTTTTGTTAGTTTCCTAGTTTCTCAGTCAAAATAAATTGCCCTCAATACATAATATCAAGTAGGTATACTAGATGTTACAATGAATATGCCATCTAGAGACAAAGTAATATTTCATGGTAGATTAATGCAACATAATTTACATTAAATGTTAATAAAATTATATAACTAGATGATAAGTAGTATAAAATAATAGGCAACTGATTATTTTTAAATTTTTCATTGTAAAATTGGGGATGAAGAAGGAGGTAGACAATATTTTTATTATAGTTAAGTAGTTATACAAAGGAGTTGCTATTCAACAAAACAGTTTATGAATACAATGTGCCTTGATCACTATCTCCCCTTTAAACATTCTCACCCACCCCTCTTAGCCAACCCTTTCCCTCACTTTTCTTGTTTTAGGTGATGGATTGATCACACGTTCTTTTATCGGTTCAGCATTTTGGATTTGCCCAAGAAGTGAGATCTCTGTGCAAGAGAATGTGCATACACCTTTGTAAAGAAAGCTCTTCAAGGTAAGTTATGGTTACCATGTCAAAAGCAAGGATATCAAGGTGGGAAGAGAATAGAGGATCTGTGCTTTTCCAGAGTACACTGGCTACAGAGAAAGCTCAAAGCCATCCCAGCCACCTATTCAGATTTTTTCCCCAAATACAAAGGCATGTGATATAACTCAGCAGTGGAGTGCCTACCAAGCTTTTACACACTGACCTGGATACAAGCCTTGGATTCAATGCTCTAGCTCTAAACCACTGAAGTGTATTTTCTTCTACCTTGTATTTAGATACACTGAAAACATGAAATGATAGAAACATTCCTCACCTTTCCAAACAGTTCTGTAAGGATGCTTTCGTTTGGTACCTGGAAATGGACTTTCAGATAAATTATTTGTCAAAACTAATATTTGTCCATCATATGTGCATATGTTAACCCATTCAGCTATACTGCCTGTCATTATAAGAATTTGCAGAGCTACAATTTTTAATAAGGTTTTCAGATGTGTTTTTATAAACTTAATAGAAAATCTTATGTGATTGGAATTTTTATTATTATGTGAAAATATTTAATAATATTTGTTGAAATCACTTACATAATTAATATTGCAATGAGTTGAAACTTCATCTCCACTGTCCTCCATCCCCAAACCACCTATGTGTATAGCTATTTCCATGAATAACGGATACCTATTTAACACCAGTATTTTTTAAATGTTTAAACATTTTTTTTCTCATGTATACATCTGTACCTGTGTATCTGTTATATCTATCATCCATCATTTATCTATCATCTTTCTATCATCCATCAATCATCTATGTCTTCTTATCTTCTATCTCTCTATCTTTTTGTTTATCCATCAATCATCTATCTGTCAATGATCTATCTATTGATCTACCTATCTCTTCCTAACAGGATTGATTAGCCTTTCACAAAGTTATTGATGCAGACACTTTTTGGGCATGGCAAGATATTTAACTTTGTAATGGTATCAGTGCTTTTTTATATTAGTAGCAGTTCAACTCAAAAATAAAACACAGAATATGATCTGTAGCTAGGGAATGATTTTTTTTTGGTTGGTCAGGAGGCTTGAACTCTGGGTCTGGGCAATATCCCTCATCTCTGCAGCTCAAGGCTAGCACTCTACAACTTGAACCACAGCACCACTTCTGGTGTTCTGAGTGGTTTAATGGAGATAAGAGTCTCAGGGCTTTTTCTGTTTGGGCTGGCTTTGAACCACGATCCTCAGATCTCAGCCTCCTGTGTAGCTAGGATTGCAGGTGTGAGCCACCGATGCCCAGCTAGGAATGATGTTTTTATATGCCTAAAGTCACCTTAAATAACAACCGCATGTCCCATTTTGTCCCTGCCTGTAATTATACCTACAAACGTGCAATTATATTCAAAGATTCTACAGTGAGAAGTTTCAATTTATTTCATTTACAATAACTTTATAGCAGTAAAAGTTCCAGGTGAATAAGCTGATGTCTATTTTCAGAATAGATTTTCTCAGACACCTGGATGGAAACACACAATCTCACTATGGTGAGAGAATTCATCCTGATGGGCATCACCGATCGTCCTGAGCTGCAGACTCCGCTGTTCGCACTGTTTCTCCTCATCTATGTGGTCTCTGTGGTGGGCAACCTGGGCATGATCGTCCTCACCATGGTGGACTCCAAACTACAGACCCCGATGTACTTTCTCCTCAGACACCTGGCTCTCACCGATCTTGGATATTCCACAGCCGTGGGACCTAAAATGTTGGTCAATTTTGTTGTAGATCAAAACACAATCTCCTATCAATTCTGTGCCACCCAGCTAGGTTTCTTTCTTCTGCTAATTGGTAGTGAACTTTTTATCCTGTCGGCCATGTCCTATGACCGCTACGTGGCCATCTGTAACCCACTGCTGTACACCGTGGTCATGTCACAGAGGGTGTGTTGGGTCCTGGTGGCCATCCCCTATCTCTACTGTACCTTTATGTCTCTTCTAGTCACCATAAAGATTTTCACATTATCCTTCTGTGGCTACAATGTCATCAATCACTTCTTCTGTGACTGCATCCCTTTATTATCTTTGATCTGCTCTGACACGCACGAAGTTGAATTGATCATTATGATGTTTGCAGCTGTTGATTTGATTTCTTCACTTCTGTTTGTCCTTATGTCTTACTTGCTGATCCTGGTAGCCATTCTCAGGATGAACTCTGCAGAAGGCAGGCGCAAGGCCTTCTCCACCTGTGGGTCCCACCTGACAGTCGTTACAGTGTTTTATGGAACATTGATATTTATGTATGTGCAGCCGAAATCCAGTCATTCCATTGATACTGATAAATTGTCCTCTATATTTTATACCTTGATTATTCCAATGTTGAATCCTTTGATCTACAGCCTGAGGAACAAAGACGTAAAATGTGCTCTACAAAGGACATGGAAAAAAATAGGCAATGTCTTTTCTTGAATGTTACATGCACTATGAGCCCTTCATTTCTGTATGGAATATACTCTGCCTTGTGTCCCTGCTGTATGGAAGCAGGCCAAAATAGGAACAACATGGATTAACTAGAATACTCTTAGTACTAATCAAAGCTTCAACTATTATGCATACTTTAATCTAAGAATGATTAAGGCCTGAATTCCTTGAAGAGAAGTATTAAGTTGTATATGCACTTAATAACTTAAATATTTGCAATAAGTAGTATGGAGTGTCTATAGACCATAAGAACAGGTTGGAGAGTTGCCCACTTTAAAAGCCTAAGAAATAATCCTATGTGTGAAAGAGGACTGAAATGTTCTTCCTGGCATTCTACAACCTTGTGTTTTTGTAAATGTGTTTCTTTATTTAGTAAACAGAGACTATTTTAGACTTCATACAGTTTTATGGAGTGTGTTAAATAAAACCTGGTTTAGGATCCACAGGCTCATTGTACATTGCAGCACAATAATGTGAAGAAATGAGTTATCTAATGCATTACCTCACTTAACAAACTATGCTCAAATGTTCCTATTCCTCCATGGAGATTTTAGGCTAGCCTTTCTCTATCTATCTATCTCCCTCTCCCTCTCCCTCCCTCCCTCTCTCTCTCTCTCTCTCTCTCTCTCTTTCTCACTTTCTCACTCTCACCATTTTTACTTTTATATATGGAAATCAGTTTGTATAGGTGTGTATGTACACACACCACTCATGGAGCTAGAACTCAGGGCTGGATGCTGTCCTTGAAATTTTTTGCTCAAATCTAGTACTCTATCGCATTGAGTCCCAACTCTATTTCCAGCAGTTGTTGTTATTATTGTTGTTGTTGTTGTTGTTATTTTGTTAGTTAACTGGACATAAAATTCTCATGAAATTTCTTGCTTGAATTGGTTTCAAACCAAGATATGCAGATCTCAGCCTCCTGTGTAGCTAGAATTGTAGGCAAGAGCCATCATCTTGAGTCTAGGGAATCAATTTTGTGGATATATTTGGATCACCCAAAACTTAACTGCAGAACAGCATCTAACTTTGTCTATGCTGTATTGTGTGCATACAATTTAATGTACTAATTAAAATGATAGTTCTATGTTCTTGTAAATTGTACATGGTTTGTTATCTAGTATCAAAATGAAACTTTTAAACATTCTTAGTGATTTTCTATACTTTCCTTTAGTGTTTTATTTTCATCTATCAATCTATCTATCTCTATCTATCTATCTATATATCTATCTATCTAATCTATTTCATGACAAGATTCATTTTCTCTCTCTAGAAAGCCTTATTTTTAAACTGCATCAGGAAAATCTCCTTATAAAACAGAAATCAATCAAAATATTTTCCCTTAAATGGGAATTTAAAAAATATATCTTCCTACCAGAATAATTCTGACTTTTATTAGAAGCTCTCTTCACTAGTACTCAGAGGGTTTTTAATGGAATGTCAAAATTTAATCTCGGCCACTGAGATTGGGGAGAAGATTTCAACTTTTCTACTTTCTCTTACACATTAGCTATTAACTTTTTATTAGATTGATGGGATGATTCAGTTGAGAATTGTTTCTGCCTCTTGAGTCTGTTGAAAAGTTGTACCTCATTCCCATATTGCATCTTGATATCTCTAGGTTGAACATTATTTTATTATAGGACATAACCTTTTTATACACCATTGAATTGTGTTTGCTAGAATGTTTAAGCATTTTTGTACCTATGATAGACAAGAATATTGGTCAGTAGTTTTCCTTCCATATTGTGTCTTTGCATAGTATATGTGTCACATAATGGTGGCTAGGGTGTCTGCAATTTCTTTCTCCTCTTTTATTTTTATTTTTATTTATTCATTCATTCAATCAATCATTTTTGCCGGTAGTGGGGCTTGAACTCCAGGCCTGTGCGCTGTCCCTGAGCCCTTTCAGCTCAAGGCAAGCATTCTACCACTTGATTCAAAGTGCCTACTGCAGGTTTTCTGGTGATTAATTGGAGGTAAGAGTCTCATGAATGTTCCTGCCCAGACTGGCTTTGAACAGTAATCCTCAGATCTCAGCCTCCTGAGTAGCTAGGATTGTAAGCATGAGCCACCAGCTCCTCTCTTATTTTCTTGGTAGGAATTAACAAGGAATTCATAACTAGTTCTTGCTTAATAGGCATACTTTAACTCAGAAAATCATTTTGTCTTGGTTGTTGGTGAATTGGAGGTTTTTTAATTGTTGATTCAAACTTGTTGTTTTGCTAGTGTTCTGTTTAGATTATGCATCTATTTTCGTAAGAATGGACAGCCAGCTGTTTTTTCAATTGCTCAAAGTTAAAGCATTTGCCTAGCGTAAACTTGTCTATGATCATCTCTAATGACTGCTGCATTTCTGCCTTTTCAGTAGCAATATCTCCCTGCTTTTCTTCAGGGTTTTTGATACAACTGGGCATGCATGCCACTTATTAGTTTATTATCAATTCAATCATCATGCCTCCTTTTTTCAATTGTTTTTATTCCCATCTTTTCTTGATTTTTCTTGCTAACAATTTGTCAATTTTATCTTTCAAAATTGAACTTTTTATCTTTGGAAATTTTATAGACATCTATGATTATGTTACATCTATTTCTGATGTACTATTTATTATTCTTTTCCTTATTCTATTTTTTTCTTCTTTTTCTTCTACTTTCTTAAGAATGATGGATGGTTTGTGTGAGTCTCTCTGACTTTTCTGATGCTCCTGCGATCATCTTGACTGTATCTCCATAGTACTAGCTTATTTTTCTCACTGTCAAAATGTTTCAAAATTTTTTCTTCTTGATATATTCTTTGATATATTCATTTTTCAATAGTAATTTGAAGGCGAGTGCAGTAAAGATCTAGTTTAGAGCAAAATCTAGTTTACACAACATTATTTCAATTAGTAAGAAAATTCGGTACACTGTATAACTCTCATCTCAGTTACATATACAATTCAAATCTATAAATAGAAGGACTGTAATCCAGATAGGCTGGGGGAAAATTGATACTATTCAAAAAGTAACATAAACATTTTACACTATGTAACCCAAAGGAAAATATTACTTCTTCCGTATACAGAAATATTTCACTTGGAGCATTGATAACTAAATCTAGATGAAAGCAATTTGCTCAATTTGTAGGTGTATGTAGCAATGTAACCACAGTCTGTTGGACAGAAAGTACAAATAAGTACCCTCAGATCACAAGTGTTAATACTAGGCTAATTTGTGAAGGGGGAATTTCACCCTGTTTGAGTATACCATCCCTTGACCACAGAAAAATTCATTCTTTAGTCTCACACACCAGACATTATCATTACAATCAGGCTTTAAATTCAAGAAAAACTAAAGAAAAGTTAAGCTCAAAGTAATGTGTAAAACCTTGGCAAAATTATCTCTTCTAGACCTGAGCTTTCCATCCAGTGTAGAGAAAATACTGGACCTACTACAATTTTGGACTTCTGGATTTTGTTGGTGATGTTGTGTTCCTTTTTTTTAAACTCTAAACACTATACTGTAAAATTCTTACAGAGTGCATCTTTCTAAATAACCCACACATAAAACTCAACATACAGAAAAGAATCTCTGTTCTCTACATGTCTAATCATCCTTCTAATACACTTCAATTTCACTGGAAGACCTGTCTCCTTTAAATATAATTTCAATTGTTATGGTTTCTTCATTCTTTGATTTTTCTTATTACTTTATATTTTTATTTTTATTTATTTTTTATTGTGAAAATGCTGTACAGAGGGGTTACATTAACATGAGCGAGGTAATGATTACATTTCTTATCAAGCATTGTTGCCTCCTCCTTTGTTTTCCCTTCCTATCCCTTACCATCTCCCCCCCACCGCGCCAAAGTTATAAAGTTCATTTTTCAACACAACATCTTGTACATCTCATTGTTCCAATGGGTCTACCTGTATCCCTATTTAAACAATTTATTTTTCCCTTCCCCTCCACAAATTACACTAATATCAAATACAGTGAAAACAGGGGTTATACAATGGGGGAGGGACATACAACGCAACAAAGAAATATCTTATATATATGTTAGAAAATGATAGCAAGAAAGAAAAAACATTTGAGTCCTCATCTTGGGGTTCATTTCGCCTATTTTTATTTTTGAACTCACAAAACTTGCTGTCTCTAAGATTTCCTTTTACTGATTATAACAGAAAAATACCCTGAGTAAACCAAATATAATCATAAGATACTTTTTTCTAAAATTAGGAATAATAAACTTAAATAATGCTTCAACAAACAGAAATGAAAACATTTCACAAATAGAGTGTTTCATATCAGAATATATTCCTACACAATAATTTGACAGTTTTTTTATTCTCCTAGAAAAATATTATTAAATTCTTTCTTTAAATAGCAACTAAGTAATGGATATTGGCATTCATTATCTGGGTAAATGCAGACAACAAAACTGAAACTTCTCTTTGTATGCTTATGGGTTTATATAATTGCATATGTTTGTGTATTATTAGAATGGAAAGCATACTTAAGTACACTGTAAAATTGTTACTATTTAATGCAGTGCTTGTAATCCTAGCTACTCAGGAGGCTGAGATCTGAGGGTCATGATTCAAAGCCAGTGATCTAGGCAGGAAATCCCATTAGACCTTTATCTCCAATTAACCTCCAGAAAAATTGGGAGTGGATCTGTAGCTAAAAATGATAAAGCAAAAAAAAAAATGGTAGAGCACTAAACTAGAGTAAAAGATCTCAATGACAGCACCAAGGCTCTGAGTTGAAGCCCAAGACTGAACAACAGCAAAAAAAGTTACTAGGATCTTATTAGGCCATTATAATAAAATTATATGTGAGCTCATTTAGTAGTAACTCACTGAGATAAGTTTGCATGCCCTCTACAAGGTGAATAATTTCAAAAAAAAGTATACCATAGTCACAATCAGTAAACTCACAATAAAGTCAGAGTTTAATGCAAGTTGTTCTCACTGTAATTAGTGGGAAATCTCCAAACATTTCATTAGGCTCTCAAATGCTTTGGGGATAGTCAACAAATTGCTTAGCAGCTCCACAGGGAGAATTTCAAAAGTTCTGAAAAAAAAAGGAAAAAGAAAAAATAATAAATTAATCTCTGAAACCCCACCTTAGAAACACATAGGGAAATGGAGAGCATGGTTTCATTACAGGTGACAAAGAAAGATGGATTCTCATTATGCCCACTGCTCACGCCTTCTGTCTGTCTTCTTCTGATCATTACTGACTCAGTTTCCTTGCTTGCTATTAAGTCCATGATGCCTGGAGAGCTAGAAGACCTTGCATTCTTGCTTAAGTGAAGTTCTTAACATTTCTATCTAGGGTTGGAAGGTAAATGCTCACAAGCACACTTAAAACTCGATATGTTTTTTTTTCTAATTCAGCATTCAAAACCATGTTTATTTCTAAATGTATACTGAGATGTACACACTGGAAGCCAAAATTGAGAGGAGGTGAAGCACAAGTAAAGAACCCTGATGTTTTTAAGAAAGACTTCTGAACTAAGAGTTATTCAACCTCTCATTCTAGTGTGCATACAATCTTCAGTGGCTTTTAATTCTAGGTTCATTTTGTGATCTTCTAAAAATTAAGGTACAATGAGTAAGTGAATAAATGCAGAGGTAAAATTCAGTCCTAAATTCTTGATAAAATTCCTGAATTTTTCACATTGATGTATGCGATGTACATACATCAGGAAATACGTTATAAAAAATAGAATCTGATTCATTTTCTAAGTGTGCTTTTCAAAAATACAATTCAGGTCTTCAGTAAAGATAGTAAATTATCTTTAGTTAATTCTATTGAATTCATAACTTTTTGAGAGAAAACACTTGTGTTTCTTGTTAAAAAATGATACTCTCCCTGTGCTTTTAGTCTTATAATTTTTATGACTTCAAACTGAACCAAAAAAAGAGAAAACAAAGGTAATAAGATGTATTTGATTTTCTATTGTACTTATTGAACATATGTCTTTAATATTATAATCTGACATGTTCTAATATTTAGCATTAAAAGTAGCCTACCAGGCAGGGAAGGTAGCTCAGTGCTAAAGTGCTTGCCTTACATGCATGAAGCCCTGGGTTCGATTCTTCTGCACCACATAAGAAGAAAAAGTCAGAAGTGGCCATGTGGCTCAAGTGGTAGAGCGCTAGCCTTGAGCTGAAGAGCTGAGGAACATTGCCCAGGCCCAGAGTTCAGGCCCCACGACCGACAAAAACAAAAAAAAGTAGAATACCTAGAGTAGAAGAAAATATCAGATAGCCATATTTTCAGCAATATTTGAATGAATTATGTACAAAACTTTTATAAACATTTTCACACAAAGTCTTATAAAAATTCTTATTTATTTGCATTTTGTTGGAAACTAGTATCTCTATTCTTACTACAAACTAGATGATTGCTATTTATGTTTGTATTCAGCAAACACTTTTGCTCAGGATTTTTTAGAATATATTTTAAATCTTTTTATTATTATTTTTGTTTATGTGGTACTGAGGAATTGGACCAAGGACGTCATGGATGTTATGCAAGCAATCCACCACTAATTTTTCAGAATTTTTTAATAAAGCTAATAATTAGATGCTGTCGACCTTCAAGTAATATACATTTTGCTTCCCTTGGTTGTCAGAGATATTCAGATGTATTTTCTTTGTGTATGTTACTTTGCTTTTGGTCGTACACTCAATTTGAAGATGTGAGCACTTCCTTGATTGCAAAGAAGCAGGTCTCAATTGTAAAGGAAATATCCTAAGGTTAAAATAAGCATTCTTATAAAGAGTTAGCTTATCGAAATATAAGTATTAAAATACTTATAATAGAAGGAAAATAATTTTAAACACTTGCATAATGTAGAGTTTTATTCTCAGAGTGGTGGAGTAGATATAAGGGCAAGTGATATTTAGTATATACTTCTTTATCTATTCCACTTCTATTCGTTGAGTACTGACAAAGGACTAAGAACATGTCTTTGTCCAGTAGGATGTTCATATACACAATGAGAACCTCTTCAGGTAGATAATTATCACCATTCTTAGAAACCAAAAGTTCACATGTACATATTGTTTGAAATCTGTTTGGTAGGCCCACTGAATGTTGGTACTCTTTATTCCTTCCCTTAAAATTGCAAGCTCTGGCTGGATTTATGTTTGTGAATAAGGTAAACCTATTTGCCAAAAGTAATATTTTTTCATTCTGTCCTAAGATTGTTTGCACGACCATGTATGTATTGTTTTAATGATCCAGAGTTTTAATGTCTCTTATTTGGGTTAGAGGGTTATATTGATTTATTAAATTTATCATTTGACACTTGTGATTGGGTAAAGCATTACAATTTACTATTAAATGAAATTAGCGTGCAGATGTGTGATTAAAATTATATAAGTGACATACAATAAAACTAAAATAGTACATTAATAATCCATAGATATCGAACTCAAATTTCTATGATTCTTATAACATGTAACATTTGTCGCTATTTTGATACATATCTATATGGTTCAATATTTAATTATCTGCCTAAAATTTAGGAAAATGTAATTTCATAATAAATAGTACATGAGAGAGGTATTGGTTATAGTAAGAAACAGAAAATAAATAATATCTCTGGGCATTGAAAACTATACCTTTGGCATTGAAACAACTCTAGAGGAGAATCAGTTAACTTTCTCCCACTTTCTTTCTCTCTAAACAGGTAAATGTTTAAATCAATAGATAAATGACAGAGAAACCTAATAATTAGATGATATATATATGTAGTTATTGTAAAGATGGTTTTATTTACAAATATCATCTACAGAAATACTTGTATGTCATATTCAAGTGGTTTTCAAGTGAAGATGGTATTTGAAATCTGCTGACTATTTTGATTTCTCTCTCCAGAGAAGGTATTGGTATCAAGCAGGATGGAAACTCACAACCTCACTATAGTGAGAGAATTCATCCTGATGGGCGTCACGGATCGCCCTGAGCTGCAGGTGCCATTATTCACTCTGTTCCTCATCATCTATGTGGTCTCTGTGATGGGCAACCTGGGCATGATCATCCTTACTATGGTGGACTCCAGGCTGCAGACCCCAATGTACTTTTTTCTCAGACACCTGGCTCTCACTGACCTTGGTTACTCTACAGCTGTGGGACCCAAGATGTTGATGAATTTTGTTGTCAACACAAACACAATTTCCTATAACTTTTGTGCTACTCAGCTAGCATTTTTTATCACATTTATTGGGAGTGAGCTTTTTATTCTGTCAGCCATGTCCTATGACCGCTATGTGGCCATCTGTAACCCACTACTCTACACTGTCACAATGTCACAAAGACTATGTTGGGTCCTGGTGGCCATCCCATATCTTTACTGTACATTCATGTCTCTTCTTGTCACCATAAAGATTTTCACTTCATCTTTCTGCGGCTACAATGTCATCAGTCATTTCTATTGTGAGAGTCTCCCTTTGTTATCTTTGCTCTGCTCAGATACACATGACATTGAAATGATTATTTTGATCTTCTCAGCCATTAATTTGATCTCCTCTCTTCTGATAGTCCTTGTGTCCTACCTGCTCCTTCTCATAACTATTCTGAGGATGAAATCTGCTGATGGCAGACGCAAGGCTTTCTCTACCTGTGGGTCTCACCTGACCGTGGTCGTAGTCTTCTATGGGACATTGATATTTATGTATGTGCAGCCCAAGTCCAGTCACTCCTCTGACATTGATAAAGTGGCTTCCATCTTTTACACCTTGGTCATACCCATGTTGAATCCCTTGATCTATAGCCTGAGGAACAAAGACGTTAAATCTGCCCTTCAGAGAACATGGGCAAAAATATATGATATCTTCTTATAAAAGTTAAATAAAATGTAAGTCCTGCAAATATGCTTCAGATGTGAACACAATCTCCTTTCTTCCCGAATGACCATAAAATTAAAATGGACTCTCTCTCTTCATACTTAACTACTGGATTTTCTCACAGTAGTCAAGTTTTTATGTGCTCTCTAAAGATTATTGGAAAAACAGTAAAATGGTTTGTTTTCTTTGAAGACAGAGGAATTACAACCATAATAAATGAAGATGTAATAAAATAGTTAATGGGCTTGTAATATATCCTAAGAACTGGTAGCAGAGTTTTTTGCTGCTAGTAAGAGATAATTCTAGCTACTGAAGATTGAATGGCTAATGCAGTTTTCTATTATCATAACATAACTTCCAGTTTCTATGAATGTGTTTCTGTTTGGTGGGGTTTTGGTTTTGTTGTTGTCTGTATACAACCCCACTCTTAGGTTGAAGCATCACACAGGTCTGTGGAGTGTATTAAATTCATGTTTTATCATAACATCAGGTTCTATGTTTTACTTTTCAGAAGATGATCATATAAGTCTCTTGCAGCATCAAGATCTCCATGCTGAACTCTATTATCTTGTGTTTGAGGAACAGATATTTAAAAGAGGCAACGCAAAATATGTTTTAGAAAATAATCTGTTTATCAGTACATTTTTTCAGACTAAAATTACATTGAAAAATGGAGAATTGCATACAATATTAAGAAGTTCAAAAGAAAATGTATCTGTTTACTTATTGGGATAATGATCTTCTTTGTTGAAATATTTCTTAAGAACAACATGGATAAACTCCTTTATCGTTGCTCTAAATGCAGAAACAATATGTACAACCCATTTGCAGAGTGTTTATTATAATATGTAAACAACATTGGGGCTCATTTGTTAGGAAATGGAAAGACTTGGAAACATTATATTAAGTGAAGTAAGCCAGGCCCAAAGAAACATAGGTCCCATGGTTTTCCCTATATGCAATAATTAGTATCTGTCTGAGACAAGCAGAAAAGATCAGATAAGATGATGTTAAGCGAAATGAATCACAAAAAAAGCACAAGTGTTTTTTCTCTTTCTTGCTATTGTTTTTAATGTATTTATAAGGTGATATTTTAGTTGCTTTGTATGTCCCTCCCCCATGTTATAACCCTGTTTTCACTGTATTGATGTTGGTATAATTTAAGGAGGGGAAGGGATATAGGTTAACCCATTGCAACAATAAAATGTACTAGATGCTACAATGAAATGTACAAGATGTTATGTTGAAAAACAAACTTGACAACTTTGGCGAGGGGCAGGGGAAGGGGGAGTGTAGTCGTGGAGATGGGGGCAGGGATGGTAGGGGAAAAACAAAGGAGGAGGCAACAATGCTTGATAAAAAATGTACTCATTACCTTGCTCATGTAATTGTAACCCTTCTGTATGGTATTTTCACAATAAAAAAAGCTTATTAAAAAACAACATTGGGGCTAATTCTACGTGAAATACACAAAAATAATACACACAGTCACATATTTATGTAGTCTTCATGCTAGATGTGTATTGGCTTCTTTGATTTATATTTAGGCCATATATCATGCCTGCCATAGGTACAATTATTTTTTAAAAATAATATTTTTATCTGACTGGCTTGAATGAATATTACATTAAGTCAGAAGGCAGAGCATAGCTCAAACTATTTCCAAAATATTATTGGTACTTGATTATATTTCAATCACCTGATTCATTTGTAGGTCCAAACAATACATCCATTTTAATACCTGCCTGCGTTTCAGACATCACAAATAATTTGCATAGAATTCTGGGTATTCTCACTGGTCTGATACACAGAGATAGTTTTTTTCATCTCTTATACTACCATTTATAGCATAGTTATGAAATATACTCTTCATATAAGACACAGTAGACAGAAAGTGGGTGCATACTCTCTCTCGCTGCCATTTTTTCCTAATAAACTGTCCTATTGTTTTACTAATGTTAGTATAGCTTGTCTGAATTTCCAGATGTTATGGATCAAGTTCAACTTAACTGCCTTAATTACAGACACGTTGCTTTGCAACAGATATTTGGATCTGCTTTTCTGTTTCTCCAGCTGTGCCAATAACCCTGGTCTAATCATTCTAATAAGACCTAATTCCTAGACACGAGTTTTGCCTATGTAAAATGATGAGGCCTACCCAGAGCCCCACTTTTCTTTAGTACTTGTTTTACCTGACCTATCTTTACATTTCCTGAATAAATTTCATATATTTACCATTTCAAAAGGTAGCTCCTCCTCAGTCTTCTGACAAGAAGACTTAGAATTAAAAAGCTAATATGCTCAGATGTTACCCGGTTTGTTTTGCCTTGTTTGGATTTCTGAACCTTGCTCTTTCAATATATGATAAAAACTATAGATTTTCATCTACCCTCACTCATAACCAGCACCTCAACCTAGTTCTAAGACTCAAGGCCAAAAGGGCCAGTCTGTCACCCTCATGGGTTCCAAATACTTATTAATTGTTCTACATTTTGTTGGCGTCCACTCAAAAATATTTAAAGTTATTATAATCAAAAGTTTTCACATTCTTATTCCTAGTCACTGCTCTTAGTCATCAGATGATCGAGTTTCTTGCATCTTTCCTTGAATATTATGTGTATTTGAGCTCAGAGCCTCCCATTGGAAAAGAAGCCATGCTACCACTTGACCTCTCCCACCAGCCAGTTTTCCATTTCATTATTATGATTCTAGAAATTTCATGGAAATAATTTATAGTTTAATGGTGACTATTGTGGCCAGTCTGTGCTGAATTGGTATTTGGTTTGCAATATTCCTACCCATGTCCATGTGTATAATAAATGCTTAGAAGAGTCTTCGGTTGAGCAACAGATTGACCAATTGGACCCATTAGTTGATAACAGGATAACAACTAGGCACACTGTCCTCCATATTTTATCTGTGTCCTTTGTCCTGAGCTATTCTTTCCAACAGTCACTTTGCAGCCACCTTAGAACCTGGTGTCTATCTACCTTGGCTGTTTAGAATATCTTCTACAATGTCCAACATGAGAATGACATTATTTCTCAGTGTCCTCAATACCAGTACTTCTAAGTAAAACTCAAAAGTGGATTTGCTGCTCTCCAGAGTAGATGAATGAATTCAACGTTGCCTACAAATTCTCCATGAGAATTAGGGCACAACCTCCAAGTATTTCAGTAACTATGCCGACAATGTTCACTTAATCAACAAATAGTCTGTCATCTCCTCTGGGAGACTTTCTACATTTTAAAAAGGAAATCCATAAATTGTCTTGAAATACACACAATATTAACAAGCACATGGGAGAATCAAGAGAGAATTTTAAACTCTGGAAACAAAGACAGGTCTCATGTGGTGCCTCTCATTACCGTACGTACAGAAATGTCATGTTTGGCTGTGATCTGGACTCACACTGTAAGATTTGATTCCTTTATGAGGTGTCTGCTCTTCCCTGATCCCTGGCCTGCATTTGGATCCCTCTCCCTTTCTTCTACTTCCTCATAGACAATACTTCCTCCTAAATTCAGAGGTAAAGCACTACATTCTGTGATTCTGCTTAGAAAATACTCAGTGTAGACTGTATATACTTTTGAATCTCACAGATGTCACAGCAAGAGTAGGGGAAGGCAGCATATATGGTAGTACATGGATATTTACTTAAAGACAAAAAGAGAAGATATTCACTCCCATGTCCACAGTCTTCCTACTGTTTAAACAGTTTGAGGATCTAAGTTCTGGCTCTCATATATTACGTATCAGTTAGATTTGAGCTTTATTTACAGGTGACAAAAGAGAGCTTCCTGTTCATATTGAGATCTGTATGAATACCAGATAATTTTAGGTACCCGATTAAAAATTCATGATGTCAAAATATTTCATTTTAGCAGTGTGATATACTAACTTTTTCTGGAGTTCAGATTTTCTAAGTACAAAAATACTCAGTAAAGATGCTAAAATATGAGAATGTAATTTGTTTTATTTCCATTGAAATATAACTCTGATGAGAGTTAACCCCTTCATCTTCCATTATGTGATGAGAATATTTATTTGTCTGTAGGATATGCATGTGATTTTATAGTATTTAATTAATATAAACCAATCAAAATAAGAAAAGGCAATGAGTTGAAGGGTTCCTCATTTCATTTATGATGATAGTCATCTAATGTTATACTCTGATGTGCTCTGCTATCATAAATATAAGAAATTTTATTCAATGAAGCACATTAGGATATTAGGTATCACAACCAAACTAACAATGCTTTCTGTAGATTCAAGCAATTACATATAATCAGCTTCATACACAATATTTTAAAGTGGCTTTATTTATTTGCTTTGATCCCATGTGTCACTTGTTATTTACACACTGATCGCTGATATTTCTCTCTTTTTTTCTTTTTGAAGATGTCAGGACAATTAGTAATCAAGACTTTGCACATAGGTGGTAATTACATTAGGTTAAGTGTCAGGTACCTGCTAGTGGGCTGCACTTCTTAACCTCTGAGCTATTGCAAGTTTCACTCTGGGTTATGCATTTGTGTCTTCTTTCTGGGCTTTACCATATTGGAAAAAGTTCTTCTGGAATATTACAGAATATTCATATATATATATATATATATATATATCAAAGAAGACATTTATATCTCATTTGTCTGTATTTTGTTTTGTCTCTATGGTGTTGTATGTCATAAAATAATATATAAATTGGAGCTTTAAAATGGACTATCAAAATCAAATTTTCTGTTATTTTTTATTGTCAAGGTGATGTACAGAGGTGTTATATTTACATAAGTAAGGTAATAAGTACATTTCTTTTTAATACTTCTTACCTCTTCCCTCATTTTTTCTCCCACTTTCCCTGCCCCTTCCCAATACCCCCCAGTTGTATAAATTACTTCCAACATATTTTCTTATGAATATTGCTATTCTTTAAAACATGCTATCCCTTTATGTAAAGAAAATTTAATGGGTGTTTATTGCATGAAACCAATGCCAATGGTATTTTTCCCCATTTCTGTTCAGATTTCCATCCAGTTCCAATTTCTTCTGCCACCAAAAATTCATTGACTGTATCACACACACACAGGTATGTGTAGTTCAGTCAGAATGAAAATGCCCACAAGGACAGGATAACACATTTCAGTTATGTTACTCATATTAAAATGTCATTAAAATTATGATGAATAGAAGAAGTTAATTTTACAAACAGTAGTACAGTGTTTATCAAATGGTAGCTTTGGAGTTGAGATAGAGGAGTGAGGTGAAATTGGTAAAAATTTTATGCACTGTTTTTCTATGGATCTGTTCTTCATCTGGGTGAAGAAGATCCTTGCAAAAGCATGCACATGTACATAGCTAAAGAAAAGCTCTCTTAGGTAAGCCACTGATGGGGCAACCATGTTCAACAAGAACCCCTCTGTACGGTATTTTCACACACACAAAAAAAAAAACTGAAGCAGCGTACTCATTACCTTACTCATGTAACTGTACAACATCTTCACAATAAAATAAAATTTAAAAAAATGAAAAGAAAACACAAAACATAACAAAAAGAGACACAGACAATAAGGGAGGAAGAAGTCAAGAGCTGGATGAGCCTGTTTCACAGAACAAATCCAAGGTTGGACTGAGTTTCATAGGAACAAGGACAGGTAATGAAGCTTGGGTTTGCCTAACAAACCTGAGACCCTGGATAGAATTCCCAGATAGCCACAAAAGAGAAGAAAGGACACACAAAGACACAGAAAACAACAACAGAAACTAAACAAGGTCATCTGCACACATTTCTTGAGGACTGTTTCCAGGTATCATGGAAACATTGGATCATTTCACCAACTTTCATCCTTCTGCAAGGACATGTTTATTTTGTCTCAAGTAGAATTATAGAGAAAGTGTGATGATCATAGTAACCTTTGTATACTCAAAGTAATAAGTACTATGAACTTTATACAAACATATTTCACCATTCTTCAGGACAGTATTCTCTGTGATGTTATTTGTATTCATATAGTTGTCCAGTATTATAAAATGTGTTAACACTTTCAGCTACATGACCTATAGTTATAAGTTATTTATAATGTGATGTTTTGTTTTGGCTTTTTTGTTGTTCGTGGTTGTAGGGCTTGAACTCAGGTCCTGGGCATTGTCTCTGAGCCTCTTTGTGCTCAAGGCTAGTGCCCTACCACTTGAGCCATGGCGCCACTTCCCGTTTTTGAGTGGTTTATTGGAAATAAGAGTTTCACTAGGACTTTTCTGCACAGGCTAGCTTCAAACTATGATCTTCAGATCTCAGCTTCCTATGTAGCTAGATTACAGGTGTGAGCCGCTGGTGCCCAGCTAATCCTATGATATAGAGATTTGTTTGATTTTCTGGAATTCAAAAATGCATTCTATAATTGGACTATATATTGTGATACTATTGAATGCAATTATTAATGTTATAGTTTTGATATATGTTTTCAAAACTGAAAATCTAAAGAACATAAAAATAATTGCACATTATCAGTTTATTAGACACCAAAACTTTAAATAATATTTAAACTTTATATATATCAAATAGCTGTTTAAATTCCTATCTGTTCATTGAGATCTACATATCTCTTTGGCAATCTATCATCCACTCTGCTTATCTATCTACTTACCCATCTATTGATTTAGCTACTTTACAGCTTCACACAATCTTGGGACATGATTGTTGATGTGGTATTGTTTGGGTTTGGATATTGTATGGAGCAGGAATTTTGTCAGCTTAACAGGGCTCTGATAGTGGTTATAGACATTTCCCTCAAGTAGAAAGAAAATATGGCTACATATTGGATCTTATTCTTTTATAAGTAACATCATTTTAGATGTAAACCACAGATCAAGTTGAAAAGTTGAGATGCATCTTATTTAAGAGGTACCTCCTGCCTCCATTGCCAAAACCTACATTGTTCATCCTTATGTCCATTCTCAAGATGAGCATTTTGTTTCCAAGGTGCACCCCTCCTACTCTCCAGAGTAAAAGTTTTAAGAAATAAGTGTAAAGTTCCCCATGTGACAATATTTGGAAACTAGAGACTCTACTGTTCTCTTTCCTTATAGTCGATATTCTGATGAACCTGGATGGAGAAGCAGAATCTCACAGCAGTGACTGAATTCATCCTGATGGGCATAACTGAATATCCTGAGCTCCAGGCTCCATTGTTCGCACTCTTCTTCCTCATCTATGTAAGCTCAACTTTGGGCAACTTGGGCATGATCATCCTCACCATGGTGGACTCCAGACTACAGACTCCAATGTACTTTTTTCTCAGACACCTGGCTTTCACTGATCTTGGTTATTCAACAGCTGTGGGACCCAAAATGTTGGTAAATTTTGTCGTAGATCAAAATAAAATCTCCTACTATTCTTGTGCAGCACAGCTAGCTTTCTTTTTTCTGTTCATTGGTAGTGAACTTTTTATCCTGTCGGCCATGTCTTATGACCGCTATGTGGCCATTTGTAACCCACTACTCTATACCGTTGTCATGTCGCAAAGAGTATGTTGGGTCCTGGTGGCCATCCCCTATCTCTACAACACCTTTCTCTCTCTTCTAGTCACCATAAAGATCTTCAGTTTATCCTTCTTCGGCTACAATGTCATCCATCACTTTTTCTGTGACAGCAGTCCTTTGTTATCTTTGCTCTGCTCAGATACCCACGAAATCGAATGGATCATTATGGTCTTTGCAGCCTTTGATTTGTTTTCTTCTCTTCTGCTTGTTCTTGTGTCCTACTTGCTCATCTTCATATCCATTCTCAAGATGAACACAGCTGAGGGAAGACACAAGGCTTTCTCCACCTGTGGGTCTCATCTCTCAGTGGTCATAGTCTTCTATGGGACACTGATATCTATGTATGTACAGCCTAAGTCTACTCATTCCTTTGACACTAACAAATTATCTTCCATATTCTATACTCTGATTATCCCAATGTTGAATCCCTTGATCTACAGCCTAAGAAACAAAGATGTGAAATGTGCATTACAAAGGATGTGGAAAAAGTTGTGCAGTATCTTTTCTTAAAAGTGGCTTTCAATGGGAGTTGCTCAGTACATTCTGAATAGAAACCTATTTTGATTTTTCTCCTAGATATGTGCAGGAAGCCCAGATAGCCATAAAAAATATTTCTTTCCTGGCCTTCTTGTTAAGGATCAAATTTCCCAGGGCTATAGACACTTTAGTGAACAAGAGAATAATAGGTAATATTTCCATGAAAGTGGCAGTCAATTTATAAACTTAGTGATTGAATAAAGTCTATTTCAAAATAAAATGGATGTGAAGATTCTTAGACATGAAGAACGGATTTCAGAATTGCAAGAGGTAGAGTGGTAAATGCATCACAAAGAATAGCATGCATGAATGGGACCTAAAAATTATTCTGTGGCAGCCTCTATTATTCTAATAAATTTTGAAGCATTCATGTTTGTCTTTGCATATGGTTTTTTCTCTTTTTGTATAAATTCAGTCTTCATACCTGTTTCTGGGTTGTTTAGATTGTGGTGCTAGGAAGGTGATCACTTCCTGATGATTTACAAGAACCCCATATGAATGTGCCCAGGATTCCAATTCACCTAGAACACTTTAGGTTCCTTCTTTATCTCATCAGTACCCTTCCTTTCATTTATGAAGTTCTTTTATATAACATACTTGACTACTTAACCATGTGTACCTTCATTGTTTGCTTTATTATGTTTGTATCTATGAATACATGCATCAATTAAGAATATGTTCTCAAGCCAGACACTTGTGGTGCATGACCGTACTCACGATTTTGAGACCTATAGGATTATAGTTCAAAATTAACCTATGAAGTAATAAAAATGAGGTCCAAGCTCCTATTACGGACTCCAAAATCCAGACTGGAAACATGGTTCAAATAGTTAATTATCTACAATGAGTAACATAAACCCTTGCTACTGAGGTCCTTTATTTCAAACCCAAGTACTGGAAAAGGAAGAAAATGGTCACAGGGAGGGAGGGAAAGAGGAAAGAAGGGTTGGAGCACAGGTTGAAAGACAGAAGGATATAGTGATGGAGAGAGGGAAGGAAAATATAATGGAAGGAAGGATAGATTTTTACAACTTCTGCCACAGTAATCTGTGTTTATTTTTAAATTTTAAGCTTGTCTTGATTTTGGCCATATTGCCTCTTTTATACAGTGGATGATTCCTCTCCTTTCCACTAAATATAAGAAGATCAATTATTGTCTACAATTACAGTGTATTAATAATTTTATTATTGCAAGATATGCATATTCTTGTAAAAAATAGGTTTTTTTTTTACTCTTTCTAAACCTAGTTTTCTCTGGTATTTTTTACAGACAGTGTAGTCTCTTCAATACAATTTATTTTCTGACTGCATTAATTTAAATTTCCATATTGGAGTGAGCAAATTAATATTCCCCAGTTTGAACCATGCTTTATTTCCACGGCTGTGTTATGGTGATGAGCATATTTGCAGCGTATTCTTGGCATTTGCCATCTATATCCCTTCTTGAAATTATCCTTGCTTAGTTCATCAGTCTTAATAGATAGTGTCTTGGCACTGAAGTTATACTATGGAAGACTTAATGTATCCTTTATTATATACCATGACAGACAATTATCTCATGAGACAACCAAAAAAAACTAAAAAACAATTTCTTGGAATAATAAAACCTTAGGCGTATTTTCATTTACACTTAAACATTCCTAAAGAGTTAATATTCTATTTTTACTTATATTTATGCTCAAGAAAAATCTTGAAATTTTCAAGGAAATGTGTGTGTTACACGGGTATACTATATTAATATTGGTTTTCAGTTCTTACATGATTATAAAATTATATTAATATACTTTAACAATGTTACCATAATAAATGAATCCCAATAAATTTCCTCATATGAAATGTAAAAATTCTAATATCTGATTTTCAAAATATGTGAATAAACAACAAAATACTTCTTCTAAAATAAATATTAGACATCATCTCAAATAATAATCAAAAACATAGCACAATTTACTACCAATTCCTATTAATAATAATAAAAATAATAAGTTTGCCATTTGAAAAGCAGTCTCATTTTCATTTTTATGAATTAATTATTTAGAAATTTTACATTTTACAATAGTATATACCAATTTTTAAACAAAAGAGATATTAAAATGATTCTGTTTAGCAAAATTTTATATTTTACACAATAGTGCTTTAAAAGCTTCAGCACAATAGAGTGTGAAGGAAATATAAATATAACAAGGTTTAAGTGTTATGGATAAAGACCAGTAGCATCGTAGTGTGAGGCTGTGTCCACTTATTAGCAGTAAAGAAACAAATAGAGAAAGAGACAGAGATAGAGTAGAGAGAGATTGACAGAAAAATTTGAGAGTCAGAGACAGAGACAGAAAAGGTAAGGGTTAGGACACTGGCCATATATATCAACAATATAGAAGGGATTTCTGTTAGAGCACTTAATAGTCGTAAGTAAATTTAATGACTTTCAAGAAACACTGAGACCTGTAATCCTAGCTACTCAGGAGGCTGAGATCTGAGGATTGAGGTTCAAAGCCAGCCTGGGCAGGAACGTCCATGAGATTCTTATCTCCAATAAACCATTAGAAAATCAGACATGGCACCACAGCTCCAGTCATAGAGCGTTCGCCTTGAGCTGAAGAGCTGAGGGACAGCGCCCATTCCCAGAGTTCAAGCCCCACCACTGACAAAAAAAAGGAACACTAAGAAAAAGTTCAAAATAGTAGCATAGTTTCTTTTTTGAATTGTCACAGTATTTCTTTATTTTTTGGGAAAAAAAGTAAAGGGAGTAGAAAACAACATTCATTTTTTCAAGATTCTTGTTCATAAGAGGAATTGTGGCAATAAACTTGTCAGTATTTTTTTCCTTGTAAGGATCCTAGGTACATCAAATATCTGAGATAAAAATATGAAGACATTCTTCATTTTCTTTCCAAGAAAAATACAATTCTTTTCCTTATGAATCTGGTGAATAGCACAGTAAACAGAGCAATGCCATCACAAAGCAAAGAGATGCAAACACCAACATTTTGAGCCAAAACAATTTTTTGGGGGGGTGGGGTTCCGGTCGTGGGGCCTGAACTCTGGGCCTGGGTGCTGTCCCTCAGCTCTTCAGCTCAAGGCTAGCACTCTATCACTTGAGCAACAGTGTCACTTCCTGCTTTTTTTCTGCTTATGTGGTGCTGGGGAATCAAACCCAGGGCCTCATGCATGCAAGGTAAACACTCCACCACTGAGCCACCTTCTCAGCTCGCCAAAACAAACATCCTATACATATTCATGTCATAGAGATGAAAGTCACCTGACTTTTATTATCCAACTTTGAGGGTTAAATCATGAAAGACAGAACAAAATAGAAAGAGAAACAAATGACACTTCCCACCCTATTGAACAGCAGGCTTTTCAACAGAAATCTTTTTTTTTTTACCAGCACAACTATGTTTATTGCAGCATTATTTACCATAGCTAAGATATGGAACCAACCCAGATGCCCCTCAGTAGATGAATGGATCAAGAAAATGTGGTATATATACACAATGGAATTCTATGCCTCCTTCAGAAAGAATGACATTGCCCCATTTGTTAGGCAATGGAAAGACTTGGAAAAAATTATATTAAGTGAAGTAAGCCAAGCCCAAAGAAACATAGGTCCCATGGTTTCCCTTATTTGCAATATCTACTATATGTATGAGTCAAGCAGAAAAGGTCAGATAAGGTGATGTTAGGAAAATGAACCCTAAGATATGTATTTAAATGTTTTTTTTTCATGCATTTGTTTCTAACGCATTTATAAGATTTTTTCTTTGTTGCTTTGTATGTCCCTCCCCCACAGAATAACCCCTGCTTTCACTGTATTTGATGTCAGTATAATTTGTGGAGGGGAAGGGGAAAAACAAGTCGTTTAAATAAGGATACAGGTGGACCTGTTGCAACAATGAGAAATACAAGTTGTCATGTCGAAAACGAACTTTACAACTTTGGTGGGGGGGGAAGGATTGAGTGAGGGGGCAGGGGAGGCTGGGAAGGGATGGGAAGGGCAAACAAAGGAGGCAGCTACAATGCTTGATAGGAAATGTACTCATTATCTTGCCCATGCAATTGTAACCCCTCTGTACAGTATTTTCACAATAAAAAGTAAAAAAAAAAGAATGTCCCACGAGATCTTAGATTTAGTAGCAGTCAACCAGGAAGCAGACTCAGGTGATGGAATCAGGCAGGAGTTCCTCCAGGTGACTGTCAGGCCATTGTTGAACTTTACCCATTAGGGTATGCAGCCGCAGCAGCAGCAGCAGCAGCAGCAGCAGCAGGGTCTCTCAGTGGCTCCAAGGGACTGTCACCTCATGCTGGGCTGCAAATTCCTACACAGACTGGTTAAGGATGCAAGTAATACATAGGCTTGGCAGACTTTGGCCCCGTTGGTTTTTAAGAACATTTAGACAATAGCCCAGGACAGTTTACCAAAATGACAATTTTTTTTCTAACCAGGCTTAGTCTTGTAATCATCTCTGACAGGTGCAGTCTCCACACTTGCACACCTACAACTGTTAACACTATTCTTTATGCCTTTTTCTAAAAAACAATATTTTATCTATTTTGCCTCATTTTTCTAAAACTGACTCTAGACTCTTGATCTTAAAAGGGGGTTGATGGGTGAAGGTCCATCTTCTGTAACTTCTTCAAGCTGACTTCAGGGGCATTGATCCTACCTAGCCAGGAACCTATAACCTTAGCCTATTTTACAAGAGGCTATCAGGGTTAGATGTCATTAAGAACAATATTTAACTTTTGACAACTGCACAAACCTTTTCTCTGGCTACAGCAGTGTAGCTTGTTTAGCACTCTGGTTTACAAAAACATCTTTCTGGATGACTTAGGAATGTGAACTCTAGTGACCCTAACAATGCCTAAGTTACCTTTGCAGGCCTTTAGGCAGATATCAGTAGAAACACACTCTCAGGTTTACAAACTTTTTCCTGAGCAGATGAATTTCATGTTACTGGTGTCAGCTCAATAGTTACTGCTCATTAGAGCTTTTGGCACATAAAGGGGTTGAGATTTAAACTATCCCCCACATTTTATAACATTAGCTTTTTACTATCACAGAGGACTGGCAAGTTCCTGTCCCTTACACGGTAGATTAGTCATGGACATTAGGCATGCTTTTAAACTATCTTCCTATGACCTCCCGGCTCTGACCAGTTTCAGAGGGCCACGCACAAATGACTCTAGGATCTGACATTTCCGCCATCCAAGCAGTGGCTTACAGCCTCTGGGTGCCCTTCCATTGCTTTTGTCCCAGGAGTGTCTTCTCCACATTGGGATAAATGCCTCATTGGCATTTCCCTTAGGTGGTCGCTGGACTTGAACTCAGGGCCTGAGTGCTGTCCTTCAGCTCTCCAGCTCAAGGCCAGCACTCTGCCACTTTGAGTCCTAAAGCAACTTTGCTTGCTCTTTCAGCACCCTGTTGGTGAGTAGAGGTGACAGTCCTTTTTCTGCCCAGGCTGGCTTTGAACCAATTTGCAGATCAATGAGTCTTATTAAAGGCCACTTTACTCCAATTAAAAGCAACAAGGTGGTCAACATAGAAATAGCTTTTAAGCATGCTCTTACCTGGAAATTAAGAGCCAACGTTACATCTGACAAATTTGTAAGAATCCTCTGTGCTTTGCTCTGGGCTTGCTGGAAACTCGAGGCTTTTCTCAGAACTTCTCTCCAACAGGCGAGTGCCCGCACACTGTCCTCCTGGCTGGGGATCCCAGTACCCCTCAGGTTAGAGCAGCTAAGAGCTCTATCCCAGACAAGCCCCCATTAAATGTAATAGGAAGACCCCCTACTCAGACAGGCAAGTCCACCTAGTCTTCCGGAGTGACAGAGCCCACTGCAACAATGTTGTTAATAAAGAAGCAACTTTATTGAGAAGGTTCCTACACTGACCGGCCAGGGCCGCAGCACAGGCTCAGGAGCTGATACTGCGACTCAACAGAAATCTTATAGCCCAGAAGACAATGGCAAATTCTCATTACAGAAAAAAAAAGTCTCAAGAATATTAGACCTAACAAAGCTAACCTTTAGAAATGAAGAAGAGAAAAAATATTCCAAACAAATTCAAACTGAGAGAATTTATCACCACCAGATGAATCCTTCCTTCCAAAAAATGCTAACTCTTGTTCTTTAAATAACAGCTAGTAGTAAAGAAGACTAATACCCTTCATTCATAACAAAAATGCCCCTTGACTAACGTATGCTCAATGTTTATTTCATTCAGCCATTGATATGCTGATGTCCATATCTTTGAATTACTTTTTCAGGATATTTCATGAAAAGAATTTATAGAAAAGATGACTTCTTTTGACTGTCTTCATTGACACGTGACATTTTCAATAAGTTATGCCCAAGCAACATTGTATATTGGAACTTCTCTTTTAAAATTGCACTGAGCCTTGTATGATATACATATAATTAAGAAATGTACTCATTATTTATGTAACTGTAACCCCTCTATACATTACCTTTACAATAAAAAAAATGTCAAAAGCACAACTTAGTACTGGGGCAGGTAGGCACAATATTTACTACACATCTCTTGAACTTTTAATTTTCATAATTTGGTTATACATGGCAATTTGTTACCAGCTTCCATTTGCCCAAACGTAAGCTCTTTGGAGCAACAAGCTGGTTTGATAAGACTGAATATTTTATGTGCTTAATATCATTGAAATGATGCCCTTTTATCCTACATAGTTTATTTTAGCATAATATTTTACAGGTTCAACTATGTTTTCAAATTTCCATTATTTAAATGTGAATAATATACTGTTCATATAATGCAATATTTCACAGAATAGATTTTTATATCACCCATCCAACAACAGGTATTTAGACTGTTTTCATAGCTCAGCTATTACCAGTTATGTGACAATGCACTTGAGAGTTCTAATACAATTCTGATACCTAGACATAAATGCTATTATATGTAACATCCCATTTATATACTATATAAATGGAAAATATCTGTAAGTATAATTGCTGAATTATTAACCAACACCCCACTAATTATCTATATGACATTCAATGTTCACAGCTGGAAGTAGAAGTTTCCTGGCAATTACCAGGGAATCTCCAGACATTTTATTAATCTCTCAAATGATTTAACAACAGCCAACAAATTGCTCATCATCTCCTAAGGGAGAGTCTTAAAAGTTCTAAAACAAATCATAACTTGATGTAAAAACCCTATGCTAACCAGCAAGTACGATGGGAAATCAAGAGAGTAGATTTTTTACAGGTAACAAGGAAAGACTGTCTTAGGATTCAATCTATTCCATCAATTCACATATTCGCTGGCTTTTCCATTCAGTATAATGACCATTTCTGATTCTATCTCCTTGCTTTCTACTATCTCCTGATGCCAGGGCAGCAAGAGGCCCTCTCTACTCTTTCTTTAATATTATAATTTCAAATTTTTCACATAGGCTAGAAGAGTTTAATTCTCATAAGCTTACTAGAAACATACCTTGTATGTATTTGAGGAAGCATTTAAGTTTATGTACATCTCCAATTATGTATAATTATAAAAAATGGAGGCTAAAGCTAAGAGGAGGTAAGGCATAAATGTAGAGATCAGAAGTAGCAGTGATTCAATAGTTATTCATTTACCTATTTCTATTTATTTATTACTTACTTACTTTTTTGGTTCTAGAGCTTGAAGTCAGGCTTCAGCAATGAGCCTGAGCTTTTTGCTCAAAGCTAACCCAGCCACAGCTGTACTTACTCAACATTTCATTTTGATATTCTTGTAGTTCTCAGTTACTTTTGTCTCTACACCCTTTTGAGTGTGATGCTCTGAAAAATTTTAAGTTTTAATCAGTAGATGAATAACTGTATGGATATTAATAATTATAGGATTCTATGTGTGTGTGTGTGTGTGTGTGTGTGTATGCACGCATGCACACGCATTTGCACACAAGCCTGCAGTGGGGCTTAACTAGAGGTTTCATATTGCAGCCTAGCCTTTTTTGCTCAGGGATGGTTTATCACATCTAAGTGTCTCTCAGATTTGCCCACCTAGGTTGTATCTTAACCAAGATAGTTAGACCTAAGCATCATGAGCTGCTAGGATTACAGGTGTGAGTCACCAGCACCCAACTAATTCCAGAGGCTTAAGGAGAAAAATGGAGATTACACAATACCTTATATTGTGATGCATCATTTGAATATCAGGAGACATTTAATTATCTTGCTTTGTGGTAACCGCAATATGTCCTTTTTTAGTGAAATATGACTACTTTCTAGTATAACTAAAAATGCAATTAATCAGCAATGATTTTTTTATTATGGCATACCACTTGGTTGTTTTCCATTGAAGCAAAAAATCATTGATTGCAAGTATTTTCATGTTTACGTAGGAAGCTTCATGCCTTGTGTACTTTGCACTTTATCTTTTCAAAAATTGCAAACCAAACCAATGCAAATGAAACTGAGACTTTTGTAGTTTATTGCTGTGTTTACTGGAGGAATTCTGTACTGTTACACTCTGATGTAATTCTTTATATTAAGTACAATACCAAAGTCTGCAGGGGGCGGGAACATTAAAGTACAGAAGGTAACTCAGCTTTTTAAGCATGAATGAACTGTGTGAAAACTGTGTGGTGGTGTCAGCTTCACCAGTAATCTTATAAATTTTTCTGGCATTCATTTTGTTCGATTATGAATTCATATTTCTAAGGAATTACATTCATGTGAATTCTTCAATGTCTATGCTTTGGTGAATATATTTGTGTGTATATGTAAACAGCCACATATGTGTTTATATATACATTTATAAATTCCATCCTCTCCATATTAGATTTTTCCTCCAATAATAACAAATTTCTCCAGTTTTTGCTCACCAAACAATAATAAAATTTCCTTAAATTATAATCTATATGATAGTATTCTCTACATTTTAATCCTTAGGTTATTAGGGATATGCATATGCATTTCTTTGACTACTCACATGGTGTTATTTGTGATATCATAGTTGGAAGATGTTCATGCAGAACTAAAGTGTTCAAGGATTGCACTTGTGTAATCTAAATGACATCTCTTCTAATTTTTTTGTGTCAAATACACATTTTCTATAGACAATCAAATGCATAACTACTATAATGAAAATGCTCCCCCAAGGTAATAATAATGTTTTTAAGTAAACTTACAATGTTTATTAAAATAGTCATGGAAAGTGAAGAAAAATAATCTAAATTACATAGATTAACACATAATTTACGGAACTAATTTCATTCTTGCAGAACTGAGAAAGGTACTGGGATTTTTTTCCTACTACATCTTACTTGACATATGCCTCATTTCTTCATTATTTCAGACAGGACAAAGAAATAAAGTCACTATTCATTAAGGTGTCCATAAACCTATGTAAAAGGGACACCTCACAGGTAAATCTCCCTGTCAACAAAAAGACACATATAAGGTATCTGAGAACTATTTTGAGGGACCATGGGCTCAATGAATCATTTAATCCTTCCATTCTTCAAGTTAATTTTATGTATAGGAAAAGAGTTTTGCAGGCCTAATATGATTTTCTCAATGTAATATTTGTAATATTATACTTACGCACAAGAGAATAGTATATTCATGTTTGTTAGTTTGGGTTTTTATCTAAGGACAATCCCATATGTGATCTGTTAAGTATTTTTATTCATATATGTGCCTAATATCTTTCAAGAGTTTTAATACTGTCAACATCTTTACCCATAAATATAAGAATATAAAGGTCTATGTTTGAAGTGCAGAGATATATGTAGTTTGTAAAAGTTACTATTGCATTTACTCTAACAATTGTGGTTCTACATATTTAAACTGAATATAATTATTAGTTGCCTCGGTCTTTGAAATTATATAAGTAAAACATGGAAAACTTGAAGTAATGAAATAACTATCCATATAACTGGCATAAAACTTTATACAATTTTAAAATCTTCATCTCTTTTGATATACACATAGTATACTATTCATATTCATCTATTTGGAGCAGAATATTCTTTGGGACAGTAGAAATTTTAAAAGCTAAGCTTGCTTAGTTTTCTAACATGTGTCAATGACAGTTCACTTCCCATTTGGGAAAACTGAATGTCTTTTGATACTCTACAACATTATTTTGTGGGCCAAATTATTCTTGGTTGAAAACAGTTTATTACTACTTCTCAACGAAAGCCTTCTCTGAATAAGTACATGATAGATAGATGGATATTTAGATAGACTGATAGATGAGATGATAGATGCATAGATATTTATATATAAACGTAATGATTATAAAGATATCTCTACGGTTAGTATTGTAAATGGAAAAGTTTGCATGTTATTTATGCTAGATTTTATATTTTTAAGTATCATTGACGATGTTGATATTTCTGTCTAGAATTGGCACTCTAATAAAACAGGATGGAGAAACGCAATCTCTCTGTGCTGAAAGAATTCATCCTGATGGGCATCACGGATCGTCCTGAGCTGCAGGCCCCATTGTTCATTCTGTTCCTTGTCATCTATGTGGTCTCTGTGATGGGCAACTTGGGCATGGTCATCCTCACCATGGTGGACTCCAGGCTGCAGACCCCGATGTACTTTCTCCTCAGACACCTGGCTCTCACTGATCTTGGTTATTCCACAACTGTGGGACCTAAAATGTTAGTGAATTTTGTTGTAGATCAAAACACAATCTCCTATTATTGCTGTGCCACACAGTTGGCCTTCTTTCTTGTGTTCATTGCTTGTGAATTATTTATCCTGTCGGCCATGTCCTATGACCGCTACGTGGCCATCTGCAAACCACTGCTCTACACCGTCATCATGTCACAGAGAGTGTGTCATATGCTGGTGGCAATCCCCTATCTCTACTGCACGTCTGTGTCTCTTCTCATCACCATAAAGATTTTCACTTTATCCTTCTGTAGCTACAATGTCATCAGTCATTTCTACTGTGACAGCCTTCCCTTGTTATCTTTGCTCTGCTCAGATACACATGAAATTGAAGTGATAATGTTGTTCTTAGCAGCCTTTAATTTGCTTTCTTCTCTTCTGATTGTCCTTGTGTCCTACCTGCTCATTCTCATCGCCATTCTCAAGATGAATTCAGCTGAAGGCAGGCACAAAGCTTTCTCTACCTGTGGGTCCCATCTGACTGTGGTTGTAGTCTTCTATGGGACGTTGATATTTATGTATGTGCAGCCCAAGTCCAGTCACTCTTTTGACACTGATAAAATAGCTTCCATCTTTTACACTCTGGTCATTCCCATGTTGAATCCTTTAATCTATAGTCTGAGGAACACAGACGTCAAATCTGCCCTGCAAAGAACATGGGAAAAATATATATCTTTCCTCAAAGCTTGTATACAGTGTGAATGCTAAAAGCATGTTCTGAATATAAACTATGCTTTTCCCCAGAATTCATAAGCAGTAATATTAGGCTATGCATATATTTAAAGATTGGCCTTTTCTTCCTTCATAGTAGACAGTCTTCTATATGCTCTATAAATATGGTTCAAAGTAACAGAAAAATGCTTTATTTGAGGAAGTGACACCAATTATAGAGTGATGATTTGATAGTATAATATAATGGGATTAACAATTAATGGTCAAAAAAAAAGATAGAAGAGTTGCACATTTAAATAAGTGAGGAATAATAGTCAACACAAAAAACAATTTTCCTTTTTCTTTTTTTTATTTTGGCCAGTCCTAGGGCTTAAACTTAGTGCCCATGCACTGTCCTTGAGGTTCTTTTGCTCAAGGCTAACACTCTACCACTTAAGCTTAAAAATTTTTAATGGTTATCATAGGATTCCTCTGTAACAATAAACTTTTCAGTGTCCATGTACATATTGTTGCTTCATTTCTCATGCAACCAGGTTGTTAACTTTTAAGGATTCTACATTTCTACATACTCTGTTAAAATCAAACATGATTATACTTATATCAGATTTGAACATTGCTTTAATTTTAAGGAATCAATCATTGAGGTGCTCAAATATACTTATTCTACTTGTAAATATGCTCTAGTTGGCCAATTTTTATTTGTGAAATAACTATCTGTAGATTTCAGTGTATGGCTCTTTTTTCTGGCTGACTTCCTACATATTTGGTCCATATCTCAATGTCCTCATTTTAATTAGGATCCAACACTTGCAACAATTAAGTGATAAAACTTGAAGGCAAGAGAGATAATGGCATGAGTTGAACTGTGCAATATTCAATGGAGGATAGAGTATGACAGGAATCTGTGTTTTACCTGCCATGCCTTCAGGAAATGACTCCTGCAAGGCTCTTTCCAAAGTTTTCCATGTTGCTTTCAATACTTACATTTCACAATATTTACAGCATTGTCATAAAATTTTCTGTACAACCAACCAAAGTTGAATGAAATATTTAATGAAATGGCTAATACTGAAGTATAATATGGAGATGGTTTAGTAAATAATATATTTTTGTGTAAATACTGAGCCTCATACTCTCTGGGGCTCTATCACTTGACCATACTTCCAATCTGGTGTTCTTCTTGGATAATTAGAAATGGAGTTTTCTGAACTTTTATGTCCAGGCTGGCTTTTGAACTGAGATCCGCTGAGTAGTAATCATTACTGGTGGGAACCACAGGCTCCCAACTGGATCAATTTTTATAGTCTTTCAAATGAAGAAGAATAAAGAAAACAAAAAATGTGTTGAGACCTAAGTATGATGATATATTTCATAACTCATTAAAAATAGCCTTTATTTTATTACATAGATTTACAGATACTTGAGAAAATTTTCTTCTTCTCTGTATGTATTAGAATTTCAGTTTCAAAACCAGACATATGACTAACAAATTGCTAAGATGATTAAACACAATAGAACAGTTTTTTACAGGAATAATTTTGAAATATCAGTACGATTAGTAAAAATAATAATAATCAGAAGCATAAAGTGTCTACAAATATCTGCTGAGGTTCATATGTAGGGTGGTGTTTCAGCTTTTTAATATGTTTTTTATTGTAAAGATACTGTACAGAGGGATGACAATTACATGATCAAGGGAATGAGTCCATTTCCTATGGAGCATTGTTACCCTCTTCCTTTGTTTTTTCCCCACAACCCCTATCCTCCCACTTCCCCTCCTCTCCCCCACCCAAAGTTGTAAAGTTCATTTTCAACAGTTTCTTGTACCTCTCATTGTTACAATGGGTCATCCTGTATCCTTATTTCAGCCTTTTGTTAATTCCTTTTTTATTGGCATAGAAATTAAGAAACACACAAAGGTGAATAATAGTGAGATACATCAAGACCATGTATGAAGATGGCACAGGGATCTCACTAAAATTTCACTGAAAGTTATAAATAATTAAAACATACAGGTTTGCTGGTTTCTACAATAAGTAAATAAATCCAAAATTGAATACAAATTTTCTATTGGTTCATGACCTTGGGGCCTTGCATGAAGTATTTCAATGTGGTTGTGTTCATCAACCAATTGCTTTGTATCTCCTCAGGGAGCATCTGTTTAAAAAAAAAGTCTTAGTTGTAAAGTCTGGTTTTCGACATGGTGGGGAGGGGGATGGGGAGGGGGACGTGGTGGGAGATGGGAAGGGATGGGAAGGGGAAACAAAGGAGGAGCCAACAATGCTTGATAAGAAATGTACTCATTACCTTTCCCATGTAATTGTAACCCCTCTGTATGGTGTTTTCACAATAAAAAAGAAAAGTCTTTAAATTGAATCCACAGTGTTCAGAAACATGGGAGAATTAAGGGTTTTGAATATAGGTAACAAAGACACAGGGTTCAGGAGGTTCTCTATATTTCCTGTTCTCAAGAAATGATTAACAGGGAGCTGGTGTCTCATGCTTATATTCCTAGCTACTCAGGAGGCTGAGATCTTGGGATCACTGTTCCAAGCCAGCCCGGGAAGGAAAGCCCATGAGGCTCTTATCTCCACTAGGAAATCACGAGGAAATCAGAAGTGACGCTGTGTTTCAAGTGGTAGAGCGCTGGCCTTGAGCTGAAGAGCACAGGGACAGCGCCCAGGTCCAGAGTTCAAACACCACAACCGACCAAAAAAAAAATGGTTGCACTTTCTCTGAGTTTGCCATTTAATGTAAGTAACTATTTCTCATTCTGTTTCTATAATTATGACTAAGCCATGATGTCTCATATACATCTTTGAAACCTGACATTGTGTGTTTGCATCTATAAATGGTTCTGTTTTTATGCCTATGGTTTTATATCTAACAGAGGTCAAGAAGGAGAGAGGAAATAGAACCAAGAAAAGGACATTGAAACAAACATGATTTACTATTATTTCCTCATCCTCCTAAATATGGCAGTGATTGGATGCCAGAAGCTATTTTCTCTCTCTCATTTGTTGTACAAACAGATTTGCAAGAGGGAAAAAATAAGATTGGAAGAACTTTGTTGAAGTGTTAGCAGAAATTCAACTGAAGTTTATGGTGACAGTAAACGCTGTTCATTTTAGCTGGGTGACATGATTAAGCTTTCTTAGAGAATGTTTGAAAGGGGAAATGAGTACTCAGTAGAAATAGTAAAGTATCAAAATGCAACATGTTCATTTCATTGAATTGCAAAACTGGTTAAATAAAATCCACTTGTCCCTATTTTTCTTTTTTGTAATATTTCCATGTATATTTTATTTTTGTTTATTTTTTAAAAATTAATTTAATTGTTAAGGTGATGTACAGAAGGGTTACAGTTACGTAAGTAAGGTAGTGAGTATATTTCTTGTCGAAATTGTTTTACGTTTGAAGAAATACTTATACATGTTTTTCATATATTTTGCAATGTTGTCTAACCAAGATTTAATTTGCTTCTAATTATGTTTATTGAAATTATTTATCTAACATTGTAATCTAACTTGTTTTGCCACATATAATATAACCACAATGTTCAAATGAGTTCTTGTAGCAAAGAAAAGTATCACGAGTCTTCATTCTGTAAAAAGAAAAGCTCAGTTTCCACTAATTTGTTCAAGTTTTCCTCATAGTGTCTCAGGGTCTTCTAACACAATAAATACAAAAACAAATATGTATAGTTGAGATAAAATGCCAGAAGGAAAGAATAATATTTTCCAGCTAATTAATATAAATATATCTAACTTTAATGTTAAGAAAATATAAACAATAGAAAATTAGTAATTAAACAATATAGCACCTTGATTGTCTAATTTTAGATACAGAAGAGAAGGATGAGCAAGGTAGATGTTGAGTCTATGCTTATGTCTCATGTCCTAACTCATGCATCTTTCATTTATTCATCATTTTATCCATGACATATTTATTCCTTTGACAGAAGAAGAACACATATATATGTAAAAAACTGTTCTATTGGGTAAGTCTCTGTCACTACTCATAAAACAAAAATTCCAGAACTTGTAAGCAAAGGCAGGTGTATCCCCAGTCCCATGTGAGCTGTGGCACAAGCAAGATCAAGGACAGATTGAGTCCTTCAGCTCAGAAGAATGGTAAGTACTTGATGTGGCTCAGTAGTAGAATGCTTTCTTAGCATGTAATGATTTCCCAGCACCACCAAACATAAATTTCCTCATATATTTGTGTACATGATCTTTAAGAAGAGTTGACATTGGAAATATTAAATCATTCCATACACCCCTGAAAGGACACATTTGATTTGCATATGAGGATAGAATTTAAGATAAACGATTTGCCCAAAGTCATCTTTGAAGGTCTTAATTAACGTATGCTATACACTGTATGATGTAATTGCATATCTTTTTATGTAACCTGTAACAGTTTTCACCTATGCCACCTGTAAGGATAAATATTTTATAGGATTAACTTGTTAAAAAGTAGGCTGTGCTAACTTTTGAAATTGAATTTGGAAAATGTTACTATCTGTATCTATCATTGATCTATGAAAAAATCTGATGTCTTTTCTTACAATTTTATGCACTTGAACCCTAGGTCTCCTTGGCAAAGGCCAAAATTTTCTTAATAGAGACCCAGAAACACAACAAATCAAGGAAAGGTTGGACAAATGGGATTGCATGAAATTTCAGAGCTTCTGCATGACAAAGGACATAGCTAGCAAGATCAATAGAAAGCCCATGGACTGGGAGAAGATCTTCACTAGCCATACAATGGACAAGGGTCTCATATCTAAAATATACTTGGAACTCAAAGAATTAAATCCCCTAACAACTAATCCTCAAATAAACAAAATCCTGATAAATAAGTGGGCTAAAGACAAAGAGAAATTTCTCTGAAGAGGAAAGAAGGATGGCCAATAGACACATGAAGAAGTGCTCAACCTCCCTAGCCATAAAAGAAATGCAAATCAAAACAACATTGAGATACCACCTCACTCCAGTTAGAATGGCTGTAATCAAGAACTCTAATAACAACAGATGCTGAAGGACATATGGACAGAAGTCAACCCTATTGCATTGTTGGTGGGAGTGTAAACTTGTTCAACCACTTTGGAAAGTAGTATGGAGGTTCCTCAAAAGTCTCCACATAGAGTTCCTCTATGACCCAGCAATCCCACTTTTGAGCATTTACACAAATGATCACAAAAAAGACCATACTAAAGCTACCTGCACAACTATGCTTCTTGCAGCAT
>NW_012267333.1:4514336-4582679 GCF_000151885.1 Dipodomys ordii | reverse complement strand
GTGGCGCTGTGGCTCAAGTGGTAGAGTGCTAGCCTTGAGCTGAAGAGCTGAAGGACAGCGCCCAGGCCCAGAGTTCAGGCCCCACGACCAGACCCACCCCCCCCAAAAAAAAACAAGGAGGAGGTAATAATGTTCAACAAGAAATGTATTCATTACCTTACTTGTATAAGTGTAACCTCTGTACAGCATCTTTACAATAAAATATTTTTAAAGCTGGGAAAAAAAATAAGCTGGGGCTGGTGGCTCATGCCTGTAATCCTAGCTACTCAGGAGGCTAAAATCTGAGGATCATAGTATGAAGCCAGCCCTAGCAGGAAAGTCCATGGAGGTCTTATCTCAAATACACCAACAGAAAACTGGAAGTGTCACTGTGGCACTGTGTAGAGGTCTAGCCTTGAGCAAAATAGCTCAAGCATAGAGCCTAGATCCTGAGTTCAAGCCCCACAACTGACAGGAGGAGGAGGGGGGGAGGGAAAGGGGGAGGGGCAGGGGCAGGGGCAGGGGCAGGGGCAGGGGCAGGGGGAGGATATTCTCTATGGCCTAGATGATTATGAGATTAGTATAATGGTTTCAAGTTTATTCTATATTATAGCTTGTGCTGCAACTTCATTACAGTTTTCTTTTGCATTTTTTTTATTATTTTAGCATTGAATCTACACTCTTCATATTTCAAATGTGCAATAAAGAACTGTTCATTATAGATGCAATGTCTTGCAGCAGACCAATGGAATGTCTCTATTTTGGGTACTTGACATTTCTAGCTTGTTCACTAGTTACTTCTCATTTCTTCCATTTCCCCATCTTTTGTAACTCCTTCTTCAATATCTGTAAGTCTCAATAGTTCCTGTACATCATGAAATGGACATCTCACAGTGTCTTTCTGTGACTGCCACATCTCATTTAGTCTCATCTTTCCTAACTATGTAGTTGTATAATATACTTATTAAAGCTGAACCATAATCATTCCAGTACTTGGATATATCAATATTTTATTTATCCATTTATTCATGAATAGATTTTTAAATTATTTCCATTTCTAGACTGCGTAGAATTCTTTTTCAATAAACATGAGAATACTAATGTCTCTTAGAGATGCTAATACTAATATTTTTAATGTAAACAACAATCAGATTTGCTGATTCCTAAAATAAGTAAATAAATTCAAATTTAAATATAAATTCTCCCTGAGAATTAGCACATACTTCCAGGCATTTCATTAAGTATTCTAGGGATGCCCAGCTTATCAACAAATTGCTTAGCACCTCCCCAGGGAGTTTCTATGAGTGTTTTAAAAATCCATAAATTGTTTTCACACACCTAATATTAAGAAATGCATGGGAGAATCCAGAGAGAGCTTGCAAGACAGGTAACAAGGACAAAAATATTCATGTAGTGTCACAATGCCTGAGCAGGTGTAGGACCACTTTCCTTTTTGCCCTTCATAGCAATTTTTGAGGGTTTTCTAAATTAAGATCATTAAATGTTGTTAATAATCTTTGAAACATTTCAATTCTTGTTGATGCTTAGAAATTTTAATTTTGCATACATATTATTTTTATCTAACATAACAAATGAGGGGCGATGAAGCATAAACAAAAAGACAGATTTTATTTTAAATTGACAGAACTGGAAAGAAACATGATTCACTCTCTTATTACTTTTATTACTTTCCAGATATATAGATATATACAAGATAGATAGATAGATAGATAGATAGATAGATAGATAGATAGATAGATAGATAGATAGATAGATAGATAGATAGTCTTATGTGGGGCTTTCTCATTTATCAAGTAAAAGTACATCATTTAGATTCATTCCTGATCAACAGATAATGAAAAGGGAGCTTCTGATTCACAACGAGATTGTGAAAAGTTCCACATTCACATCTCAAAGCTTTAAGTGTCAGAGATGTTTTAATATTCAGTTTTAGACTGCTATAAAGTCATTTTTCAGTAGAATCTATTTTTTCTAATACATAGCTTTAAAAATACATGAAAAGTGGAACTGTGGTGGTTCAAGCTTATAATCTTAGCTACTCAAGTATCTGGGATCTTAGGGTCATTTGAAACCAGCCCTGGCAAGAAAGAAAATGAGACTCCTATCTCCAATGAACCTGTAAAAAGCTGGAAGTAGAGCTATAACTCCTCAAGTGGTAGGGTACCACTTTTCAGTGGAAAAAGCTGAGAGATAGAACTGAGTTTAAGCCCCAGTGCCATTATAAATAATAATATTCCAAAATATGCATTTATAATATAATATTAATTTATCCTAATAAATGAGTATTCAATAATTATAATAAATGTAAAATGTAATTTGTTTCTTTCCAATTGAACTATATAACTGGTTCTTTGTTATACAAGAATATTATATACATGATTCATATAAAATCATGTGCAGGTCAGTTTGAAGTATTTCATTAATATAAACTCAAACCAACCGAAAAATCTTTGTTTAAAGTGATTTTGATTACATTTACTAAAGACATGTATATCTGATATTATAATCTGACATGCTTTGCTTTGATTAATATAAGAAAGATGTTCAAATGGATAGGCAGGACATTAGGTAGCAACAAAATATTTTATATAAGTTACATGTTATCAGCTTGCTAGACAGTCCTAAAAGATTGCATGGTTTCATTTCTTGACTGGGACCCCGGGCCCAGATACCTGTTCATGTAATTTTTCCCTTCTAATCTGTAATGTTAGGAGACATGTTTATCCCATATTTTCACATAAGTAATTATCATCTCCAACATTCACTCACTTCCAGGCTGCAATGATCCATCTCTAGGTTATTAAAAAATACTTAGATATATTTAATGTGTTTATATTTGTATCTGCTAGATATGGTGTCTGCTATTTGGAAAAGTTCTTTGTGTCATATTGTCGAGAGAATTTCAAAATACAGTCAAGTTCCCATATGTGTATCATATTCATTGTCTTTTGTTTGGTTTCTATGCGGTTATATACTGCAGTAAAACTTTATTCAAAGTAGAACATAAATATCATAAGAATTTCAAACTTTATTGTCTTGAGAATATAATATATTTATAGCATGGTACACTTATTTTATTTTGTTCAGTTTCTGTTATGTTAAAAACCATAGCAAAAATGTATACAAAATGTAACATAAATACCAGAGCTTATTGTCTTTAGAAGATAGTACAGTTTTAGCTATGGAAATTTTATGAATCTTCAGTGTACCGAACTGGTGTTAGTAGCTTCTCTTTCTCCTAATTTATTTGGATTTCTTCACCATCCCTGGTTTTTCTGTGTTGGGTTGGTTCCATACAGGAGCTTGTATCTATTATAATGAAAATAGCAAGAAATGAGATAAAATATCTTTCAGTAAATTTGTGCAAATTTAAATTATAATCATATGTCATCAAATCTATAAACAATGGAAGATAAATCCAACTCTACATTGGTTTCTAATTTGTTATGACATGGTATAGAAAGGAGGAAATACTGAGAAAACTTGCAGGTATTTACCTAGTTTTTATCTATTCATCTCTTGAGCTCTGACAGAGAAGTCTTGTGCAAGAGAATGTATATTATATATGTAAATGCAAGCTCTTTCAGAGGGTTATAGTCACCATTAAATTATAAATATAGTCAAGGCCAGCCTGAGCCACATAGCCAAGCCTATAACAGAAAAAGAAGGGCAGGATGCTATTGAGTTCAGTAGCAGAACTCTGTGTTACCATGTTCAAGATCAAACTGTTCAACTCCAGAAGTTTTAAAAATTTTATGTGCACTTTCTTTGAGAGCTGTTTTTTGAAACATTCAGAACATTAAGTCATTTAATTGTACTTTATCCTTCCAAACCACCCAGAAAGGACATTACGTTTTGTATGTGTGATCGAGTTTTCGAAAAAATCAGTGGTGCAAAGAAACATTTGAATACATTTTTCACACACTATCTCATTTATATCTATATGTTTATCACTCTCTGCCTCTCTCTCCTGTAGTTTTATATGAATCTCTGCATTGCTCATCCATCTGCCTAACTATATCTATTTATAGATTATCTATCATCTTTTTCTCCAAGTGGTTTTTATCTTCTAAAGACAATTTTGTGTGATTCCTTATAATGATTATGATTTTATTAGGTAACTTAAATATTACTTGTACTTTATTAAATGCCATTATTGTTACTCTAATTATTTTAAAACAACTAGAAAAATTTAAAAACATAACCATTATCATTTCTCTACCACTAAATGTTAATGTTTGAATATTTGTCATTTCCATTTTATGTGTCTATATCTATAGCTATAAATTTAAATATGTATGTCCAATTATCTGTCTGTCTGCCTATCATAAAACTATCCAGAAAAATTTATTGATCTTGGATAAGTTTATTGTAGTGGACATTGTTTGGTATGGATATTGTAAATAGTCAAATATTTACCAGTCTATTAACTCTATTAGTATTATTTTCGGCCAGTATTATATTTCACCTCCACGCTAGGCCAAGAAATATATCTCTAAATAATGAGTTGGTTTTATGAATAAACTCAAGAGGAGAACCACATGTCTGTTTGTGTTTATCTCTGTATTTTTTGCATATCCATCTTTCAAGCTATAAATCTTCTAAAATGTAAAGGTGAGATTCCTTATGTTAACATTTGCATAAACAACTGTCTCCCAGTTGTTTAAAGCCATTAACTGCACTATCTAATGTAGATTTCTCTGATTATCACAGATGGAGAAGCGCAACCTCACGGTGGTGACTGAATTCATCCTGATGGGCATCACAGATCGTCCTGAGCTGCAGGCCCCATTGTTCGTGCTGTTCCTCCTCCTCTATGTGGTCTCTGTGGTGGGCAACTTGGGCATGGTCATCCTCACCACGGTGGACTCCAGGCTGCAGACCCCGATGTACTTTCTCCTCAGACACCTGGCTCTCACCGATCTTGGATATTCCACAGCCGTGGGCCCCAAAATGTTGGTCAATTTTGTTGTAGATCAAAATAAAATCTCCTATAACTTTTGTGCTGCGCAACTCGCCTTCTTTCTTTTTTTTATTGGAAGTGAACTATTTATTCTGTCGGCCATGTCCTATGACCGCTACGTGGCCATCTGCAACCCACTACTCTATACTGTGGTCATGTCACAGAGGGTGTGCTGGGTCCTGGTGGCCACCCCTTATCTCTACAATGTATTTGTGTCTCTTCTAGTCACCGTAAAGATGTTCACCTTATCCTTCTGTGGCTACAATGTCATCAATCATTTCTTCTGTGACTGCATCCCCCTGTTACCGCTGCTTTGCTCCGATACAAGAGAAATCGAATTGATCATCGTCATGTTGGCAGCTTTTGATTTGATCTCCTCACTTCTACTCGTCCTGGTGTCCTACCTGCTTATTCTGGTAGCCATTCTCAGGATGAAATCAGCAGAGGGCAGGCGCAAAGCCTTCTCCACCTGTGGGTCCCACCTGACTGTGGTTACAGTGTTCTATGGGACGTTGATATTTATGTACGTGCAGCCTAAGTCCAGTCATTCTAACGATACGGACAAATTGTCATCTATATTTTATACCTTGATCATTCCAATGTTGAATCCTCTGATCTACAGCCTGAGGAACAAAGATGTAAAATGTGCCTTACAAAGGATCTGGAAGAGAATAGGCAACATCTTTAATTAAAAGTTACACACAGTAAGCATCTCTTAAATGTAATTGCCTGACTTATATAACTGTAACTCCTCTGTACGTCACCTTTACAACAAGAATACAAAATATTTTAAGAAATGAGAAAATAAAATAAAAATGCACAGTCTTAAAGAAAAATATCCTGTGATGTTCTTCACTTTACAAAAAACTATTCAGTGCCATGTAGCTTTTTGTGTATGTATTCTTACATTTTGTAGATATAGTCTTTCTGTGTTACACTTCTTACATATCTGTAAGTTGCATTAATATCAACCTGCTAGAACTCAAAACATGCCAAAGGAATAATAATCAAAAGCTGTGTCATAAAAATGGACACACAGACCAACAGAAAAGAAAATGACACCCCAAAACAAGCCCAACTGACTTTTGAGAAAGTAATCACAAAGAAATGATAAATGCTTTATTAAATGGCACCGGGAAAACTGGATCTGTACATGTGAAAGAATTCAATAGATCCTTATCCATTACCAGTTATATCAACTCAAAATTCATGAAAATAAGGGAAACCATGGGACCTATGTTTTCATGAATTTATAACTGTTAACAGACAGGTCCCATGGTTTCCCTTATTTGTAATGACTAGTATTTGTCTAGGATAATCTTACCGGACAAGCAGAAAAGGTAAAAAACTATGTACATATGACTACATTGAAGTAAGGAGGTCAGGTCTGGCCGGTGCCATATTGATCACACGGTGGATTGTAGGGTCTGGCATCTTGTCTTCATGCTGGGGGAAGAATGCCCCCTACCCATCACCTACCTCCCAGGTGATGGGCGTGTGTTGTGTGTTTGGGGGCTGCAGGCCTTAGAAACAACAGGTGGCACACGGCCTGTTAACTGTATAAAAGACCCCAATATTTCATATTTCAAAATGTGTCTTCTGGGATGACTCACCTTACAACAATATAAGATGAGGCTAAGCGAAAGGAACCCCAAGAGAGGAACACAAGAGTGTTTTGCTTGATTTTTGTGGAGTTTTATCTTTGCTGTTGTTTTTAATGAACTATGTGATTTTTTTTGTTTCTTGTGTGTGTTCTTCCCCCATGGTATAATCCCTGTTGTCACTGTATTTGATTCCAGTGCCCTGCATCTTGCATATCCATATTTCTAATTTGGGGAAGGGAAGGAAAAATAACAAAATAACAAAAATAACAAATACTGGTTGACACATTGAGATGTACAAGATACCATGTTGAAAATGATCTTTATAACTTTGGATGTACAGGGAGGAGGAGTTGGGGAGGTGGGGTAGGAAGAGATAGTGGGGGGGGGGAAGGAAGGGGTAACAATGCTCCATAGGAAATGTACTCATTACCTTACTCATGTAAATGTAACTCCTCTGTACAGTATCTTTACAATAAAAATTAAATATTAAAAAATTCATGAAAAGCTGGGGCTCACACTCCTATCATCATAGATACTCAGGATGTTGAGGTAGGAGAATCATCATTGAGAGTAATCTGGGCAGACAAAGCTCCACAATGTCTCTAATTTTGAGTAAAAGACTGTCTTTATTACTTTCATATGGTTATGTCTTCGGATGTGAAAATTTAATCATAGCCATTGATACAGGGCATCTGTGCATATTATAAGTTAACCAAAAAGCAATAGTCTTGAGTGTTTATATAAATGTATGTGTCAATGTGTATGTTTCAACATAGAAAAAGTCTTTAAACATAACTTAAAATGATAGGTATTGATAAGGAATTGAAGAACTCTACCATGTGATCTGGCTATACCATGCTAAGTACATATCCAAAAGATTGAAAATGGTGATTGAAAAAGAATTCTACACTCCCATTTGCATTCCAGCACTTTTTACAATAGATTTAATCTGGAAGCAACCAAAGTGTCCATCATGTATGATGGACATATTTATACACCCATGATGTATAAATAAATGGTAGGATTTACAGAATGTATTAATTTTTAGTCTTAAGATGGAATGATGAGAGATTGTATTATTGCATGTAAAGTCAAATATAATACAAAGTGTATTAAAATTGATTTCATAAAAGTTAAAAATAGGAGGGGACTGGTAAGGTGGCTCAGTGGTAGAGTATTTGCCTCACATGCATGAGGCTCTGGGTTCGATTACTCAGCACCATGTACAGAGAAAAAGCCAGACGTGGGCATTGTGGCTCAAGTGGTAGAGCACTAGCCTTGAGCTGAAGAGCTGAGGGACAGCGTCCAGGCCCAGAGTTCAAGCTTTACGACCAACAGAAAAAAGTATATAGTAGTAGAACATACCGACAAAAGTTATCATCGCACACTGGGAGATTAAGAGGATGAAGAATGTTCATCAATTAGATAGAAATAATTTCTATTGTGTTTTTACCAGGTAGGTTGATCACAATAAGGAGTAAAAATGTTTTATTTTTAAAATGATAATCTTTTATGATAGAAAATGCTTATACCACAATACATACTATACAATGTCTATGTACATATAAATGCTTCATCATTCACATATGTTTACCCCTGACGTCTTTATCTATCACTTAAAATAAATTTCATTTAAATAAATATAAGAAATTCAGAAATCAATTATACCAATACAATGAAGAACAGTTGATCAATGCAGTCCAATTGACATCCCAGAAACAATGAGTCACATAGATGGTTTACTATAAGAGTGTGAAAAACAAACACAAAAATGGAAAGTATAGAGATTACTCAGAAAACTAAAAGTAGAATAACTCTATGATCCATCATACCACTTTGGAACATTTATCCAAAAACTGCAAGTCAGGACATAAAAAGAGCACCTGCACATGCATGTTCATTGTAGCTCTAGTTACCATAGCCAACTTATGATAGCCCAGATGTCCTCCAATTGATGAATGGATCATGATAATTACTCTCACATGTGTGCATGCACATTCACACACACACAATTTGACAAAGGAATTTTATTCATTCATCATAAATAATAATATTGAGGGGAGTGTAGTTGTAGAGGTTGGAGGGAGGGGATGGTAGGGGAAAAACAAAGGAGGGTAACAATGATAGGAAATGTACTCATTACCTTGCTCATGTAACTGTAACCTCTCTGTATAGTATTTTTATTATAAAAATGTATAAAAAGAATAATATTATGTCATCTAGTGAAAAATTGATAGACCTTGAATGAATTATATTGAGAGAAGAAACTCAGAGACACCAAAGCCAAGATACGATACAAATTCAAGCAACAAAAATAAAATTATAAGAGATAAACTATATCAAACTTACAGTCTTCTAAGACTGTACATTACAAAGACTAATGACCACCCTGAAAAGGCAAATGATAAAGTATTTGCAAAACATCTAGTAGAGAGTTAATGTGAAAAGTAAATGTTGATCCTATCACATAATAACTAAATAGCTAATACATAAATTGATAATGAACTTGAATATCCTCTTATATGGTCAATAAGCATATACAAAGGTCATCACCATTATAAGTCATCTGGAAAAATGCAAGTCAGAAGCACTTTAGATCAAGGCTAAATAATACCATTCACTCAATACACATCAGCAGGTAGAGCCTTATTTCCCTAATTTTTAAATGTCATTATGAGTTAAACAACTACACTGTATTAAATCAAAAATTAATTGGGCATATTCCCCTCAGAGCCTCTCCTGTGGGATTCCTCATAGTTAAATCAGTGGATACAAACAACTTAAATCAGCCATATTGACACTGTTCTGAAACCTTAGCATGCTCATCCTGAGAAAATATACAATAAATAGCAGTGTATTCTGGGGGTTACCACTGAAAATTTCTAAGTTCTCTTGGCTATTTTTCTGCTACACATTTTCACTGCTAAATACTACATCTCCAATTACTTGTACTTTTTGATTTACTCAGAGTTCTGCCTAGAATTAAATACCAAATCTTCCTAGAAGAGATAAGAAAATATAAACATAAACTATATAAGAAAACTATAAAATATTGAATTTAAATATCTATAACTACTTATGGCTTTTTTGACAGTACGTGTTTTCATTGAATGAAGTATGTGCTTTCCTAATGAAGTTACTCTACATTAAAGACAGTTTCTTACAGATTAACAGAAGGTAAGGAAACTTTAGATATATTTATTTGGATCTTTACACCGATATTATGACAAATAATACCTAACATTTCTGTATTGTTTTTTACTTCAGTAATCATTTTTATTACTTATTTTATAGGTTTAGCATTTTGAGTTTCTAAAACATCAATTACAGTATTTGTTTTGATATAATGAGGCAGGAGAGTCATAAAACAGCAGAGGATAGTGAAAAGATGACTATGAGGGAAGTGCCAGAGTTTGCACTGAATATTGGCTGTTACTGTTAGGTAAATGACATAATGTTCCCCAAAGTTCATTTCTGCATGAGATGTCCAATCAATGGCTGCTATTGTAAGCTCTTCTTTATCAAATTCACTGATTCATCATAGAAGTCAAGCTATTCAAAGTTTACAAAGTTTTGTTCGTTTCATTCAAGTTGGATTTATAGATTTAGATTTATGTGCATTCCAGAAGTTCATCCCATATTATTCAATCTTCAAGAATCACAGTGGTTTTCTGTACATGACTATGAATTGCATGGTGTAATGATGTTGCTTATGAATTACAATCCAAATTTTTGTTTAGTATCTAGCAGACATTTTTTTCTCAACACAAATTTAGCTGAAACATGATATTTACTTGAAACAAATTAAGCTCAATTATAATGGAGAACTTTGATTGCGATGATGTTTGTGTCTTTTTTCAAACAATTGTAGAATTTACTAATCTTTTAATTTTCTAAAGGTACACCAACCCATATAAGGCATGTTGGCAAAGCATGGAATACATTGTATTGACATTTATCATGAGACTAGCAAGTCTAATTTAAAATTTTTTTAATTCAAATTATTATATTTGTTAATTTTCCTCATCAATAATAAACTTTTAAACAATATAAATATCAAAATTCACATGCCTCAGGAAACTAGATGAAAGTAAACCATTCCACACAATGGTTGAAAGATGCAGAACTGTGATTCTATTTTGTAATCTGCTTGAGCTATCAGCTCAAGTGTTTAGATGTCTGAAGAAATGTTTTAAGCCATCCAGTTTGCATTCTGGTATTTACTTTGAAAAGAGTGCCATTTGGCGATAAAAAGTTGAAATTTTAAAAATAGCCTGAGTTCCAGTCACTGTGTAAAACATTTTTACGGTCCACCTGGTGCAGCAATGAATGGCAAGATTATTTGATCACTTTTAATGTCACTCTCTACTAATCTGCTTCTGGGAAACCACACAGCCCAAATACACCTGTACACACCCATCTATGTACACCTATGTACATACCCACACCTATGTGTGCCCTATATGTATATATACAGATGTAGTCATTATTCATTGTCAATAGCACACACCTCTTTAATACATTCTTTAATATGACTGTCATTTTTTAAAAAATGTTTTCAAGGATGTCCTCAGATTTCAACATGAAGAATATCACTGAAGTGACTCTGTTCATACTGAAAGGCTTCACAGACAACGCTCAGCTGAAGGTTTTCTTCTTTCTCCTGTTTCTGCTAATTTACCTTTTCACCCTTGTGGGAAATTTAGGACTGATTGTATTGGTCATTGGGGATTCTCGACTCCACAACCCTATGTACTATTTCCTGAGCGTCTTGTCTTCCATAGATGCTTTCTATTCTTCTCTCATCACCCCAAACATGTTAGCAGATCTGATGTCAAGGAAGAAAGTCATTCCGCTGTCTGGCTGTGCGGCGCAGTTGTTTCTTGCTGTGACGTGTGGGACCACAGAATGCTTTCTATTGGCTGTCATGGCTTATGATCGCTACGTAGCCATCTACAACCCCCTTCTCTACACAGTGAGCATGTCACCCAGAGTCTATGTGGCCCTCATCGTGGCTTCCTTTATCGCTGGCTTTATCCATGCCACAATTCACACGGTGGCCACTTTCAGGCTGTCCTTCTGTGGCTCCAACGAAATCAGGCACGTCTTCTGTGATATCCCAGCTCTCCTGGCAATTTCTTGTTCTGACACTCATTTAAACCAGCTGCTCCTCTTCTACTGCGCGGGGTCTATTGAGCTGGTCACCATCCTGATTGTCCTGGTCTCCTACGGCTTCATTCTGGCTGCGATCCTGCAGATGCGTTCTGCTGAAGGGAAGCGAAAGGTCTTCTCTACCTGCGGCTCTCACCTGACGGCAGTGTCGGTTTTCCAGGGCACAGCTGTGTTCACCTACGTCAGGCCCAGCTCTAATTATGCGCTGGAGCATGACGTGATCGTGTCGCTCTTTTACACCATTGTGATCTCCATGCTGAACCCCGTGATCTACAGCCTGAGGAACAGGGATGTACAGGCAGCCATGCACAAAGTGTTGGGGAAAACGCGGTTCATCAAGAACGTGTGCTTCTCCTATTAAAAAAAAACCACACAGGATGGAACTGGTGCTCAGAATCTAGAAGAGGAGGAAGACATCCGATCAAATGCATTTCACGATTCTCTTCTGGGCCTATATTTTATTTTAATTTAATGTTAGTATTTTTAAGTTTTTTTCTCTTTATTGTGAAAGTGATGTATAGAGAGGTTACAGTTTCATACTAAGGTAATAAGTACATTTCTTGTCAAACTTGTTACTCCTCCCCTCACTTTTCTCCTTTCTCTGCCCCCATCCCCCAACTCTCAACTTGTACAGATCATTTGCAACATATTGTCTCTTGTCTATCACTGTTGTATTGGTTCCCCTTTGTCCTTTGTCTCACCATTCTGTTGTTCCCCTTCTCTTCCCTAATTCAAATAAGCATATATACAATACTAGGGTACCAGAATCAAATACAGTGACAACGGGATATACCATAAGGGGAAAAACCATACAAAAGAAACAAAATATCACATAGTACATTAAAAACAACAACAAAGAAAAACTTCTTGTGTCCATGTCTTGGAGTTCATTTCGCTTAGCATCATCTTATATGGTCATATGTACATAGCTATTGAGCTATTCTGCTCACCTGCTAAGATTATCCTAGGCATATACTAATTATTGCAAATAAGGGAAACTATGGAACCTATGTTTCTTGGGGGTCTGTCTTACTTCACTAAATATTCTGTTCCTATATTTTAAGATAAAATTATGGGCCACATTGTCTTCCCTGTTGTTACATTTTCCAAAGAACTGCAACACCTCTTTCTTTTTATACAACATTCATGATAATCTATGCATACATCTCTACATGTGCTTACAAATTGAAATTATGTAAAACAAACACATGTGCACCTATGATGTTATTTTTTAATTTATTTATTATTTATTTTATTGATTATCAGTACATATTAAAACAATGCAAATTAGGATCTCCTTTATTGGTAATTATTTTTATATATGCATACAGATGCACATAACGTACAATAAAGTACTATAAAGAATAGAAATCTTTAAACAAAACTTAAAATTACAAAGGATAGTGAATTTATGGTTTAAATATTTCTAAGCACATATCATAGAAATCTATCACAATGTTAACGAAGACCAGACAACTTGAGAAAGCAGATACTTCTGTTGAATTAATAAGTAATAGAATCTCCAGTGATAACAGGATAAAATATTCAGATTTTACTAAGAAAAAATTCATCCCTGGTAATCCTATTTCTTTAATTATCTGGAAAATGTTAACATAAAATAATAGTAAGTATTCTTAGATGCTCATAAAAGTGAATCAAATTTAAAATTTTATTGAGGAAAGAAAAAATTTCCACCCTCCCGTAGAATTTATATCAGTTACTGACATTTAGAAAATAAATTGGAAATATTTCACAAGTTTGCATATTTAACAAAATCAGAAAATGTCTAGCTAAATATATTAACATTATTTGAAGCCCAAGGCATCCACAGTGTGAAAAAAGTAAATTTACAGAATTAGACTTCTATAGTGGAATCATACAAACTTAAATTGCTTATAAATGGAGTCTACTTTGTTGAGTACATAAATTTGTGTTTCACCATAATGCATGATAGTCAATGTAATTAAATACGTGTATCTGTGAATTTTTATAATAGAATTAGTTCCAAACACTCTTTCCTAATATGTCCATATAATATATAAGATATTTATATATTCCAGTGCATTATCTGGAATTATTTATGTAAATGTTGTAATATTTCAAAATAAGAAAGTGATATTATGGTTACACTGAGCTGAAGGTTGGTGCAAATGGGGTGTTGCTAATAGACTTGAAATCTCAACTATGAAGAGTCAGAGTTCTAGATTTCAGTAGTAAAACTTTATACTTATATTTACCATTCTGTATTTCACACTGAAATTGTTCATAGTGAAGGTATCATGTAAAATACAATAAAATATTTTTAAAGAAAATGCTTGTAATTTACCCGGGCACCAGTGGCCTGTAAGCCTGTAGGCCTTAAGCCTAGCTACTCAAAAGGCAAGGATCATTTTTTTTTTAATTTTGAAAATACCTTACAGAGGGGTTACAATTACATGGGCAAGGTAATGAGTACATTTCTTATCAAGCTTGTTGCCTTCTCCTTTGTTTCCCTTTCCCATCTCCCTCCCCCATCCACGGCCACCCTCCCCCCTCAAAGTTGTAAAGTTCATTTTTCGACATAACTTATACATCTTATTGTTGCAATGGGTCCACCTGTATCCCTGTTTAAGCATTTGTTTATTTCAGATAAGTTGATGTTAGGTGAAATGAACCCCACCTAAGTTTTAAAGTTCGTTTTTTGACATAACGTCTTGTACATCTCATTGTTGCAATGGGTCCACCTGTATCCCTATTTAAACAATTTGTTTTATCCCTTCCCCTCCACAAATTATACCAACATCAAATACAGTGAAGACAGGAGTTATAAAATATTTGGTAACAGTTGCTCAAGCTAATAGATTCTCCTTGTATGAAGTATGCACTGTAAGATAATTTAAGCAATAATGTATCATCTACATGTGTGGTATAATATAATAGATGCAGTATATGTTAATATATTCATACATAACATATTAATTATATATAGAGATATATTTTCTACATATATGCATATTATGTATATTATGTACATTTATAGTATATAACACATATGTATTATGCATTACACATATTACATATAGTATCTATTAGATGTATATCATGTACATATATATAAAATGTCTAATACATGCATATATTATATAAATCTATACACATATTAATGCATAAATGATATATATTATATACATATTGTGTGTTTTATTCAATAAATACTCTGTTATTCAACATAACTAATGAAATCCAAGGCAACCTTCACGTTTTACTCAGTGTGAAATTCTGAGAGTGGGCTTGAGTAATGAGCACGCTATTTTTCATTTATCTTTCTTTCCCTCTGGAAATTTTATTTGTGGTGTTCGGGGACTTGGCTCTCCAGAAAGCACCTCAGGGTGGAGCCTTTCAGGGACGTGAGCAACATAAAATCTGTCTCCTTGCTTTGTGCAGCTGCCTCAACAGAGGGCCTCATCTCAGCAGGCCGCTGCACAGGTAGGCTACAGAAGAAAACATTTCTTATGTCTATGTCTAAATGTAAATTGCAAGTACATTTGAATGATTTACTTTTCAAATTAGACTCCAGACTAAAAGGCTGTGCCTGCCTTCCAGGTGGCTTCACCTGCTGACATTTTGATTATGGCAAGGACGGGGATGGAAGTTGATGGCCAGAGTCCCAGTGGATGAATGAGACAGGTGTATTTCTGACTGCAGACAAGTGTACTTCTCACTGCAGCTCACCATAGCATGTAAAAGGATGTACTTTTCTGCTTCAGAACTGGCAAAAGTTATAGCAGAGGCTTTAACCCCCACAAAGGAAGTTTCTCAAATGTCTCTGAAATATCTGAAGTTTCCAAGAAAGGCTCACAAAATCACTGCAAATTAAAAATGAGAATTTTTAATATTTATGTTTGCATTATTTAGATTGTAAAACTGTAAGTTGAAAATGTTACTGAAATTATTTATTTGGTAGACTCTCAGATATATGTGGAAAGTTTCGGGGGGGAGGTTGTCCCAAACACAGCACAGGTCTAAAAAAAAATTAAGACAAATCCCAAGGGCTTAGGGAGAAGCTCAGTGGAAGAGTGATTGTTTGTTGTGCAAAAGGCTCTGGGTTTATCTCTAAGAATGAAAGTAAAAAGAACCAAATATCACCTCCTAGATCAGTAAAATTTAATTTCAAAATCATTAAGATTTATTTTTTATTTGATCCTTATTCACACTCATATTTTTGGAAGTAAGACATGAAAGGTAAGATACTAATTATAAAGTTAAAAGAAATAAGTTGGAGTGAACTGAAAGTGAAGATCAGGCTCAAGTCGTACTGGCCATGAGCAAAAAGCTCAGGGACAGTGCAGATGTAAAATAAAATAAATTGGAACAGCCCTTAATTAATTGAAGGGGCACTGGAATAACTGTGAACGGAATAGATAGGAAGGAGTGCTAGAAGAAAATAAGAGGCGTTTGAGGAAGGAGAGGAGACAAAGTAGGAAGAACTATTTGGTGAAAGAAATAAGATTTAAAAGGATTACGCATTTCTGAAAGACACAACAAAGGGTAAGTATTGGGATATAAGTATGTTAATAACATCAAAAGAAGAAGGGAATGACAGAAATGAACAAAGAAAATCTCAGGTTATAGACAACATTTCTCACAAATACTGAAATTTTCTAGGAGTCCGATGACAGGATAATTTTGACAAAATAACAGGGAAATCTGGGAATAGCATGACCTGAAGTCATTTTGGCTTATCAGTCCCAAAAGGCCAATCTCTTTTATCACTGGGAACACACACACACACACTCACACTGTTGTATGCATCAAATGTTGTACAACACTTGTTCATGAAAATATTAACCAATACAATAGTGAACTATATGTTCACTTTACCAAGTACCATACAATGAATAAGCAAAAGGTCAAAACCAAGCAATGCCCAAGAACTTGGTTTTGTCCCTTGTGTTTCTAGGGCTCCTGAAAAGATGGGAGGGGAAAAGCCATAATTGAAGTCTAGTTTGACCAAGGAAACTGATGGTTTTTAATAAAACATTTAATAGCAGCATCTAAAAGACACAGTAATTTGGACTATTTTATGAATATATTTTTTCCCTCTTAAGATGAATATAACATAAATGGCTTCTGGGAATCATACCCGCGTGGCCGAGTTCATCCTGATGGGAATTTCTGAGCGCGCAGAGCTGCAAATCCCCCTCTTTCTTGTCTTCCTGGTCATCTATGGACTGACGGTCATTGGGAACCTGGGCATCATCACGCTCACCAGCACTAATCCTCGGCTTCACACCCCCATGTACTTCTTCCTGCGACACCTGGCCATCATCAACCTCGGGGACTCTACTGTCATTGCCCCTAAAATGCTGATCAACTTCTTAGCAGCCAAGAAGAGCACTTCGTACTATGAATGCGCCACCCAACTGGGCGGCTTCCTGGTTTTCATTGTGGCTGAGATCTTCATGCTGGCGGTGATGGCCTATGACCGCTACGTGGCCATTTGCAACCCTCTGATGTACACGGTGGTGGTGTCCCGGCAGGTCTGCGTCCTGCTGGTGTCTCTCACTTACCTCTACAGCCTGTTCACCGCGGTGGTGGTCACCTCTTGTGTGTTCTCCGTGTCCTATTGCTCCTCCAACGTCATCAACCATTTCTACTGTGATGACATCCCTTTGTTAGCATTGTCCTGTTCAGACACCTCTGCTCCAGAAACAGCTGTGTTCTTCTTCTCCGGGACCAATTTGTTTTTCTCCATGATTATTGTTCTGATATCCTACTTCAACATTATCCTGGCCATTTTGAGGATACGCTCTTCGGAGGGGAGGAAGAAAGCCTTTTCCACCTGCGGTTCTCATCTGGCGGCAGTCACGATCTTCTACGGGACTCTTCTTTTCATGTACCTGCAACCCCGGACCAACCACTCCTTGGACACGGACAAAATGGCCTCTGTCTTCTACACCTTAGTGATACCCATGCTAAACCCTGTGATTTACAGCCTGAGGAACAAGGATGTAAAGGAAGCTTTGAAAACATTCCTCAGGAGCTCCTGCCTGTCATGCAAACCCCTGTTAACTTGAAAACTGCAACTCCATTTATGTAAGAGGTTTGGTTCCCTTCCTTAAAATACTGTTCTCGAAAGAAAGTGACAATACCTGGGGAGAGGAATTGCTTCATTTCTTTTGACATAAAATGTAATTGATTGTATCCCAGATTTCAGTGCCCAGAAAAGAAAGCATCACATGCATATGATAAATTATGAAATTGGTATGTTTCAAAAGTACAATATAATATGTCAAATGGTTCTTATATGTCCTAAAGCCAGGGAACAGGTGGTACAGATGTGTGGGGATCATTTCTTGGTTGATATCAAGGCTAAGAATCTTCTCCTTCCAAATGATATTTTGTATTCAGACAGCGAAAATGATGTTTTTATTTCATAGCATCTTATTCAACAGATTCTGAATTTCTAAGGAACCATCTCTATCTTTTCTTAAAGATAAAATGTGCATCAGAAAAGTTACTTTTAGAAGAGCATACATACTAGACATAAATGTTAAATTCATATATAATTAGAACATGTGAAAAATGAACTAAAGCAAATAGAAAAAAATCTGTTTTCATATCTCTTGCTTAGTGCATCCACACAAAGGAATGTGCTAATGTCAACTAAAAAATTTAAAACCTCAGAGGGGTTTCATTGTTTTATTTCCAGAAATCCATGGAATGTACTTTGATCTAATTCACTCTATACTCTTTCTTTTTTATTGTGAAAATACCTACAGAGGGGTTACAATTACAAGGGCAAAGTAATGAGTACATTTCTTATCAAGCATTGTTGCCTCCTCCTTTCTTTCCCCTTCCCATCTCCCCCTCCCCCCCATGTTTTTTCTTTCTTGTGATTGTTTCTATTACTCTTTCTTTTACACCCCCATTTAAACCAATATAGTGGATTTTATTATTCTATTTTCATATATGTGATCAGAATCAATCTGTATTACTATTTTAACTCATCTCTGGACAATTTTAGCACCTCATATTAAAACCTGCTGTATTAAAATATGTTTTATTATTTTTATTGTCAAGGTGATGTACAGAGGGGTTACAGTTACATAAGTAAGGTAATAAATACATTTCTTGTTATCCCTTCCCTCATTTTCTCCTACTTTCCCTCCCCTCAACCCCCACCAAAGTTGTACAGATAATTTCCAACATATTGTCTTGTGTATACCACTGTTGGATTATCCCCCACCCCGCCTTGTCCTTTGTCTCACCATTCTGTTGTTCCCCTCCCCTCCCCTAATTCAAATAATTGTATATATAATAACAGGGAACCAAGAACAAATACAGTGAAAATTTTTATTTTGAAAGCATACATTAAACTTCACTTCTAGTATTTTTATTTGATATGATTTAGAGTAAAATGTTATTCGACTATGAACATAAAATCGACAAACAAAAAGCAAGACAAGGCCCTGTTTCCTGAAAGACTCACATGCTCTCCCAACTATTCCAGAGGGGTGAAAAAAATTGTGCCTAGTTATTACCAAATCTGTATAGAGAAACTATTACTAATGTATTAATGATCGAGTGAAAAAGAAAAGCACTGACATGTGAGGTAAAGGAAAAAATACATTTTGGGGGTGGAGGAGTCATAAATTAATTACATTCAGCAACTAAGGTTCTTAGGTCAATGAGTCAGTTTCTAATGTAGTCAAACAGCAGCAGAACAGGTGAAAGCAATGCATATCCCACAGTGATTGGGATACCTGATCTCAATACTAGCAATAGATTTGTAGTTTTAACCATTGAGCACTTTATTTTTTAATGTGTATGGTAGATGTATCAGCAGTCTCTTCCTCCTGGAAGCTCAGGAAATGATCTATTCTCTTGCTTTTTTTCCTTCCTCTAGAGATTGCCCACAGCCACTCTCCTAGCTCTATTTCCAGCAAATCTATTACTAATACCTTGCTGTTGAAATACTTTTCTCTGACTTTAATCCTCTTTCCTACTTCTTCCTTCATGATGATGAGCTGACAGACACCAGCAATTCATGAAAGCTTCCTAATGACAATACTTTTTGTAAAATCACACATGTCAATCTCTTTTTCCACTTGGAGTAACATTGTGATGGTGAATCTTGATTGTCCTTCATGGTATTGGAGCATGTCTAGGAGATTAGTAAAACATGGGTGTACTGGGCAGATGTGGGCAGCTGCTTTCAGAAAGGAATTCCATACAGAATAACCATCATAGGGGAAAGCCACTCCCTGCATATGGGAGTCAACAAGTAATAGGTGAGAAGACCGGATGGAATGAAAGTGACAACACTGGGAGACCTTCATTGTTCCAGAGGGAGAGCATCGCATGCTGCTGTGGATATCTGTGGACATCAGGTTCCAGCTTCTTTTTTTTGGGGGGGGGGTCCTGTCCTGGAGCCTGAACTCTGGGCCTGGGCACTGTCCCTCAAGGCTAGTGCTCTACCACTTGAGCCACAGCACCACTTCTGGCTTTTTCCTTTTTGCTTATGTGGTGCTGAGGAATCGAACCCAGGGCCTCATGCATGCAAGGCAAGCGCTCTACCACTGAGCCACCTTCCCAGCCCAGGTTCCAGCTTCTTATGCTTTTAATGCTTACAACACATTCAGCGCTTTCCAGGGAGTCTCAAAGTCCTTCAGCCTGTGCATGACACCAAATCATTGGTACTACTTGTTCTGAAGCAACTTGTTTCTTAACCTGAGCATTGTCTGGTCCTCTGACTTTCCAGCGTACAAATGGACTTACGCCATCACAATGCACACAGACACACACACACACACACACACACACACACACACACACAATCTTTACAATGCATTCACTAAATAAAATAATCTGTTCCAAGCATTCCACAATGAGACATGTTCACATACACACACTCACCTAACTCTTACCATACTTGTATCAGATGTGATAAATTCCAACAACCAAGCAGGACCCACTACCAAGCTCTTAGGAAGATAGGACCAATGATTTATAGCTCTGATCATATTATCCATGCTAGGCAAGTTTTGTTTATGCATTTGCTATTTTTGAAAGAGAATTATTTATCTCTATATATGGATTTGGGTTAACTGAAATGCAGATGTTTAAACATCTACTTCTTTCAAACTATCCTAACAGCAATTTGAGCTACAGTAGTCAATTTACATTTCTAATCATTAAAAATAATTTGGGCTTGGGGGAGTGGGAGGTCTGAGGCTTCCATTCTGTACCTGGGATCTGTTGCTGAGTTCTATTACTCAAGTGCATCACTCTAGTATTTATGCGACAGTTTACTTCTAGATTTAGGGTGATTAGTTGGCAATAATAACTTCAGGGGCTTTCCTGCTTGGCTGGCATTAAATATGACCCTCAGATTTCAGCCTCCTGAATGGCTAGGATTATAGACCAGAGCCACCAGCACCCAGCTGATTAAAAATAATAAATATTATACATTTCAAAAGTAAACAATTTTATAAATGCCTTACACAATCACAAATTAAGTGTACGGATTCATTGATTTATATTCATTGAAATGATTTATTAATCATGGGAGTATTTTTGTATTGAGAAAATTATACAGTTTTGCTTCTTGTAATTTTTGCTTTGGGGCAGTATTAGGGCTTGTAGTCATACTAGGAACACATTCGAATTATTTCTTTTTCCTTGTTGCTTTAGTTATCTTTTGAAAAGGGCTTTGAGACTCTGCCCAAGTCATCCAGGGATATCTTGTGTAGCAATGACTACAGTGTATGTTACCACACTGCACTTTTTTTGTTTGAAATGGAATCTCACTCAGTTTTTTTTTTTGCAAACAACAATCATCCACATTTTTGCTTGCTTAGTAACTGAGGAATACAGTTACGAGTCACAGCACCAGGACAAAATATGTTTCTTGATCACCATGTCATCAAATATGGCAATAAACATTTCTTTATATACTTCTGTTGCAATAACATTTTGGTGGTTAACTTCCTGTCTCATCTGTCTCATGACTTTTCAACCTAACATCATCAATATTTGCTCAACAACTCTAAAATACAAGGTCTAGCATAGAGGGCATCAACATGGTACAAGACACTAGAGGGAAAATGGCTTATTGTGAATCTGATTCTGTGAAGCCATGCCACTTAAGATTCAAAAAATCATAAACAGGAAACAGGCATAGATTTATAACTTTTACACATTCTACATATTTAAAATTAACTGAAGGACAAGTTTAAATGCTAAATTGTCCACTGCCATAAAACTTGGTGTAAACTGGGTTCTGGTGGCTCAAACCTGAAATGCTAACTACTCAAGAGGCTGACATCTGAGGATCACAGTTTGAAGCTAGTCTAGGCAGGAAAGCCTCTAATCACCAATTAAGCACCAAATACACTGGAAGTGGAACTGTGGCTCAAGTGGTAGAGCACTAGCCTTGAAAACAGAGAAGCTCAGGGACAGCATCCAGGCCCTGAGTGCAAGCCCCAGAATCAACATACATACACAAAAACTTGATTCAAGTACTATTGCGAGAAATGATGACTGTTGAGGTAACTACATTTGTAGGTGGATAAAGTATGTACCCAACTCTTATTATAATTAAATCTAGATATTTGATTTAGAGTAATGAAAATCAACAATCCTATAAAAGAATTCCTCCACCGGGAAATTAAAGATTCCCCTAATAGTAAACAAATACCCAGGGACCTCACTGATTTTTCTCAGCTGCTTTGGGAATAACCAAAAAAATTGCATTCATATTCCCAAAAGCAGGCTTCAGAAAGAAGAGAGATTCATAAAGTCTCCTGATAGCCGTCAGGTTAGTAGCCCTACAGGAAAACAAGGACTTATTTCTCATGTTAGGTGAGTGGTTAGAACTGGAAATTATATCTACTTAGTTATTTCCAGAAACTGAACTTCAGTATGTAATACATAATTTATATTTTATATAGTATATGATTTTTCTTGCTCATTGATATTGTATGCATAATTGTAGTCACTCACCCATGATAGACTTAATATCCTATACCATACTTTAGAGCATTTCCAAGACTTTATTTTCTAGAATAACAGTACTTTAACACTGTTATTCTATTCCTTTGTGGTTGCAAGGGACTATATTTCCATTTGCTATTATTTCTGTACTCTCCTGGGATTCTAAAGAATGAACTTTGAGACAGCTGAACCTGTTTTGGAATTCTCCACCAGGGATGCAGTCTAAAGATTTTGTTGTTCTGGTGTGCAGTATGGATACTATGTGAGCATAAATGATTCTACAGGGCTTCTGTAACGGCATGTAATTTCCAGTCAAGTGATAAAATTTCTCTTATCTTCACACATTCTTAAATCGTTTTATTTTTTATCTTGTATTTTTAAATAAGTACTTTTTATTGTGAAAATACCGTACAGAGGGGTTACAATTACATGAGCAAGGTAATGAGTACATTTCTTATCAAGCAGTGCTGCCTCTTCCTTTGTATTTCCCCTACCATCACTGCCCTCCCATCTCCAGGACTACAATATCCCTTTACACCCCGGCAAATGTTGTAAAGTTTGTTTTTCGACATAGCGTCTTGTACATCTCATTGTTTTAGTTTCACTTGTAGGTGCTTGTGGTCTCCTAGGATGGCACAAGGCAGGATTTGGCATGCAGAATGTGAAGGAGAGCGAATGTGGTCAAATGTGTGAAAATAGAGTTGAGTTTGTTTGGAGGAGGGGAGAGGGTGATGAGGAAGGGTGATGCAGGGGTGAGTCCAATCAAGATGCGCAGAATACGTACATGAACATGCCAGAATGACCCAGGCTTATACCAACAATGAGATGCTAACAATGAGATATACAAGACACTATGCTGAAAATGGACTCTACAACTTGGAGGGAGGGAGGAGTCAGGGAGGTGGGGAGGTGGGGAAGGAAGGGATGGTAGAGGAAAAACAAAAGGAGGTAACAATGCTCCATAGGAAATGTACTCATTACTTTACTCAAGTAACTGTAACCTCTATGTGCAGTATTTTTAAAATAAAAAACACATACAAAAAAAATGAGGTTGCCAGGTGCTGGTGGCTCACACCTGTAATCGTAGCTCTTCAGGAGGCTGAGATCATAGGATCGTAGTTCAAATCCAGCCCAGGAAGGAAAGTCCATGAGACTCTTATCTCCAATAAACCACTCCGGATAAACAGAAGTGGTACTGTGGCTCAAGTGGTAAAATGCTTGCCTTGAGCTGAAGAGCTCAAAGACAGGGCCCAGTCCTAGAGTTCAAGTCCCACAACTGACCAAAAAAAAAGAAAAAAAAACCGTGGGATAAAAGGGGAGACACTGACAAGATACATTTTCTTTATCAACGGACATGTTGAATTGTAACCTCTTTGTAACACTGATTTAAAGGCAATAAAATAGATTTTTTAATATATAAACGAAAATGTCAAAGAGAAAAATGGTGGCATGTTTTTTGTGTTGTTTGTTTTTTGTGTTGTTTGTTTTTGGTTTTGTTTGTTTTGGGATTGAACTCTGGGGCTGGGTGCTCTACCACTCATTCATTGCATGTACACATGATTCTCAGATGTTAACATTGTCATGGGAGTTACCTCCTGAAATCCAGTGGCTGTGGATGACTGTCTCACAGAGCATTTCCTTCCAGGTCAGGATGGAGAAAGGGAATGTCACAGTGCTCAAGGATTTCATCCTCCTGGGAGTCACAGACCGCCCTGACCTGCAGGCTCCTTTCTTTGTGCTGTTCCTCATCATCTATGCGATGTCAGTGCTGGGCAACGTGGGCCTGGTCATCCTCACCAAGGTGGACTCCAGGCTACAAACACCCATGTACTTCTTTCTCAGACACCTGGCTCTCATTGATTTTGGTTACTCAACAGCTGTGGGACCTCAAATGTTGGTAAATTTTGTCACCAAGCAGAACACAATCCCCTATAACTTGTGTGCCACGCAGCTAGCCTTCTTCATCTTTTTCATCATCAGTGAGCTTTTTGTTCTATCCGCCATGGCCTATGATCGCTACGTGGCCATCTGCAACCCTCTACTCTACATGGTCATCATGTCTCAAAAGGTGTGCTGGACACTAGTGGCCATCCCTTACCTCTACAGTGCTTTTCTCTCTCTGATCACCACCATCAAAATTTTCATTTCCTCCTTCTGTGGCTCTACTGTCATTAGTCATTTCTACTGTGACAGTCTTCCCCTGCTGACTTTGCTTTGCTCAAGCACCTGGGATGTGGAATTGATAATATTGATATTTTCAGCATTTAATTTGGTGTCATCCCTGTCGATAGTCCTCGTGTCTTATGTGCTCATCCTTCTAGCTATTCTTAGGATGAATTCTGCAGAAGGCAGGAATAAGGCTTTCTCTACCTGTGGGTCTCACTTGACAGTGGTAGTGGTATTATATGGGACTCTATTCTTTATGTACGTGCAGCCAAAATCCAGTCACTCTTTTGAGACTGATAAAATGGCCTCTGTATTTTACACCCTGGTAATCCCCATGCTGAATCCCATTATCTACAGCTTGAGGAACCAAGAGGTCAAAGGTGCCTTGCACAGAGTGTGGAGAAACCTTTGCAAACTTTCGATTTGAAGTGTAATACACAATGGTTATGCAATAAATGACACAAAGGTAATGGTTTATTATATGTATTAAGCCTTACAAAGTCCTGTGCTAAAAGACGCATCAGAAAGTAGAAGTATTTTCTTGGTTCTCCAACTATAGATATAAAAGTACTGATTGTCCTTTAGGAACTCATTTTTGCTTGTCTTCAAGTTCAGTGTAAATGTGTGAAGTTTGTGTCATTCTTACATTGCCAAATGTCTATGTGACAATTGAAGGGGTACCTTCAAGTGTGTGGGGCCCATTAGACCTTTTGTTGTTGTTTTTGTTGTTACATGCATCCATAGGGTAAAGAATAATTTTGATGTCTCACACATCATTTCAATTTCCATGTGCATCCCATTACATGATGATACATGATGATACTAAGTTATTTGCTTAGTGCATTATGTACTGCATTAATACTAAGCAAAGAATAATTCATTGTAGAGGTTTTTCATGAGCAAAAAAAACAAATGAATCTAAAAGTATGGAAATGCCATATGATCCTGCTACATCACCACCCCTGTATATACCTGAAGGAATCAAAGACAGCATACAATAGTGCGACCTGCATGTCCATGTTGACTGGCAATATTCACAACAGCCACTAGTCATCTAGCTAGTCTAAATACCCATGGATGTTGAATAGATAAAGAAAACATGGTACATGTAATGAAAGAAATCATACTGTATGCAGAAAAGATGGAAGGAGTGGGAAGACCACCATATAAAAGCAAAATTGTTGGAAGTGGCGCTGTGGCTCAAGCAGTAGAGTGCTCACTTGAGCTGAAGAGCACAGGGACAGCGCCCAAGCCCAGAGTTCAAGTCCCACAACCAACCAAAAACTAAAAAAATTAAAAAAGCAAAATTATATTTGATTCCTGTGTCCTGCATCTTGTATATACAGTTTTCTAATGTGGGGAGGGGAAAAGAAATAACAAAATGATGAAATAAGGATACCGGATGACCTAGTGTAACAATGAGATGTACAAGACACTGTGTTGAAAATGAACTTTATACCTTTGTGCGGTGCGGGGAGTTGGGGGAAGTAGGGAGGTAAGGGATGGTAGGGGAAAAACAGAGGAGAGGTTAACAATGCTTAAAAGGAAATGACTTATTACCTTGCTTATGTAACTGTAACCCCTCTGTACAGTATCTTTACAATAAAAAAAATTTTTAAAAAAGCACTGGGCACCATTGGCTCATGCCTATAATCCTAGCTATTCAGGAGGCTGAGATCTGAGGATTGCAGTTCAAGGCCAGCCAAGGCAAGAAAGACTATGAGACTCTTATCTCCAATAAACCACTCAGAAAACTGGAAGTGGTGCTGTGGCTCAAGTGGTAGAGCACTCACCTTGAGCTGAAGAGTGCAGGGACAGCGCAGCGCCTAAGCCCAGAGTTCAAGCCCCACAACCAACCAAATTAATAAAAAAAAATTAAAAAATAAAAAAGCAAAATAAGCCAGACTCAGAAAGATATGTACAGCATGCTTTCTCTCCTATGTAGCATTGTGAAAATGCGATTGGGATGGTGATGGAGATGACTCTGATCTGCAACTAATTATAAATAATAAAATATGAAAAATAACTTGTATGTGTAATAATAATCATGTTAAATGAACAATTAAAACTAATGTCATTTATAATGGTGCCCACAAAAATGAAATATTTTCAGTACATTTCAGATTTCATGTAGAAATATGCAACAACTTTGGTGAGGGGTGGGGGGAGGACTGAGTGGGGGGAGGAGGAGTATGGAGAGGGATGGGAAGAGGAAACAAAGAGGAGGCAACAATGCTTGATAAGAAATGTAGTCGTTATCTTGCCCATGTAACTGTAACCTCTCTGTACGGTATTCTCACAATAAAAAAAAATCTTATTGAAAGGAAAACCTAAATAGATATTCCAAACCTAGGCAAAGTAAAACTACTTAATATTATTGTGTAGATGTCACTTCTTCCAAAATTATTTATAGGTGATACCAGTTATACATGTAGTAATTTGTTTTGTAAATATCAGTAAAATAATGTTACCCAGTTTTACTGAGAAGTAAAAGAGCCAAAATAACCAGCTCAATATTGAGAAACCAAATTTGAAAACTGACAAATTCAGTTTCAAAAATTAGCACTGATATCTAGTAATCAGCAAAGCTTGTGAAATAATAGATAAAATAGATTTACAAAATAGAAGAGAGTGGAACAGAATAGTATAGCCTAAAAATAGACACACACACAAATAAATTCGACTGTATAATGACAAAGGAGTAAAGTAAATGCAATGCAGAAAAGATTTTCTTTTACAACAAATGGTTATAGAAAAAGTTGGCTTCGACATATATGTGATATACAGGAAAATGTTCTAAAATTTTAAATATGGTACATATAGGTAATTGTTCTAAAACTTGAATTATGTTTAATGTCTGTTTTGACCAATAATTAAATATGTTGATGTACAGACTTACTTTACCTTACTTGAGTATGTAAACTAGAAGGGAAACTGAAATTGTAAAATACGAAATATTAACATTTACCATGTACATGCTCCATAAAAGCTGTAATATGGAACCTAAATGGGTAAAAGCATCTCATATACAAGGTAAACAGTTGTTCAGCCATACAGAGAATGGTGACATGTCATATGTTTTAGAATACATGAAACTGGAATTTACTACTAAGTAAAATAAACCAGTCAGTGAAAAAAATGTATCACATATTCATTTCAATGTGGAAGGTTAAACATGCCAGTCTGAATAGAGAATTGTGCTTGTTAGGGAGTATGAAATCGGGGTGATGAGAGAATGAAGGAGAGTTGATCATGGGTAATAAAACTCTTAGATGGAAAGAATAAGTTCTAATATTCTATACTACAGTTAGCATGGCTATAATTCACAAATACCTATGAAATATTTAATGAATAATTACGAGCTTGAGAGCTCTAAAAATAAAACAATGAAGTTAAGTAACTTGATTTCATTGGTACATATGGATACTTATATTGAAACATCACAGTATACCCGATAAACCTCTGCAAGTTTCATGTGAATAAAGATTTTTAAATTATTTTAAAATGCAAATTATCTTGATTTGGTCATTATACATTGCATATGTTTCAATTTCTCATTCTGTAAAATAAAACAATTTATGTTTTTGATTAGCTGAACACAAAGCTGTTGAAAATCCAAACAGCAGTTGTCCATTTTGTGTGTATAGGACAAATTTATGGAGCAGAAAATGGTAAACTTTTTTGGAATGCTCTCTTTTGTAGATACTGTTACAACATCTGTATTCTTGTTAAATAGATGTGTTGTTTGTTTAAAAGTGCCATATCTTGTTTGAATTTTCAATGTGTATTCTGCTTCCATAGTGAATTTAAATATCCATAAAGATAAGAATAAAAGAGCTACACGTGTACATCATCTTGTGAATGTTTCAAAGATTTAACAACCAATATTAATCATTTAACCATTATTTCCACTGCCTTGAGATAATAAGATATGTTCTGTATAATAATAAAAGACCATTAACATATCCCACAGGTATAATATTTTGTTATCAGTTGTAGAAACTTATCGCACAGAACTTTCCTTATACAAGAACATAAATTGCACTTTGCAATTAGCAGATTTGAGCTTTACAATGCTCAGGAACGATTAGCAAATTATGCTCCCCTTTCAGGAATAAGTCTCAAAGGGGTTAGTGATCTCATAAATTGCTTTTATGGAGTTAAGAAGCATGGAGAACATAGGAAGACTCTTTAGCAAAGGTGAGTGGCTTGACTGTAGCTGTTTCTTTGACCTTTCATAGAGTCCCAGCGACTACAAACTATATTACATTCTATTGAACGGAAGCCTTCTTTTTTGTCAATTCATACTTCTTTAATTACCATGTTTGGCATCAAATTTTGAAATCAGAAAGTGTGAGTTTCCAACTTTTTCCCTTTTTTACAATATAGTTTTGTTATCTTTTAGCATTTATACAAGGTTGTGTCCAATGAAACATGATGAATTTAATGAATCTTTCACTATTCTCAACCTACTTCTTCCCTCAAATTTCTTCATGGGAGAATATGCATTAAACTTTATTCATCTGCTGCCCTCTCCTTGATCTCCTCTTCCTTTGAGTACCCATTTCCTGGTATTTATTTTGTTGCTCTGTGAGTTAGCCTTTTGAAGGAATTACACTGCTTGAATTCTTCCATGAATCTGCCACACTTGAGTTAACACTTCAGTGAAAGGTTTTACACAGGGCCCTGAAATGTTTGCTTATCTATAAATAAATTCTAAGTTCCACATATGCATCCTTTGTTTTTTTTCCAGGCCCTTTCATTTCTTTGCAAATGATATTTATTGTTTATAACAGATAACTAAAATTTGTGTGTGTGTGTGTGTGTATATATACACATCACATTTTCTTGATCTATTACTCCACAAGGGTTATTTGGGCTGACGTAATATCTTGGCTATGGCGAATAGTGCTGCAACATCATAGAAGTAATCTTGGCTTTATTATTATTCTCAAGAGGAGAATTTCTGGATCATTCAAAACAATAAGAAATCTGGTAAGTATTTTGGATACTTAGATTAATCTAAATGGATTTTTTTGTGGTAGTGGTGGTGATGTGTGTGTGTGTATGTGTGTGTGTGTGTGTGTGTGTGTGTGTGTGTGCCATAGGGCTTGAATTCAAGGCCTGAGCACTGGTGCTCCACCACTTGAATCACATCTCTGCTTCTGAATTTCTGGTAATTAATGGGAGATAAGATTCTTACAGGCTTTTGGGTTCAGACTGACTTTGAACAATGACCCTTAGACCTCAGCCTCCTGAGTAGCTAGGATTAGTAGGATCTGATGACCTGAATTTTTTGACAACTGCCTAAGAATAAGATTTTCCGTGAATGAACCCGAGCTGCCTTTCTAATTCATTAAAAATCACTCTTCCAGGGCTGGGAAGGTGGCTCAGTGGTAGAGCGCTTGCCTTGCATGCATGAAGCCCTGGGTTCGATTCCTCAGCACCACATAAGCAAAAAGAAAAAAGCCGGAAGTGGTGCTGTGGCTCAAGTGGTAGAGCGCTAGCCTTGAGCTGAAGAGCTGAGGGATAGCACCCAGGCCCAGAGTTCAGGCCCCGTGACCGGACCCAAAAAATAAAAAAATAAAAAAAAATCACTCTTCCATTAATTTCATTAATGTATCAGAGTTTTAGAATGAATGGTCTCATTTTTACATGCTTGGTAAATTTATTTCAAAGACCTTTTCATGACTTTTTTCTGTCACTTATGCTGAATACAAATGAAATATTATCTAAAGCATTTGTTATATTCCAGATAAAATATCTTTCTTTTTAAATAATATTTAATGTAATTATGTACAACTGATATTTTTGTCAGTGTACACTATTATTCAGGAAGCCTGTGTTTCTTTGGCTTTGGCTTACTTCATTTATAATTTCTTTCCATGTCTTTCTGTTTCCTAACTAATGGTAAAATATCTTCTCTTGTTTTCTTTTCATTTTGTCTTGTTTGCATGCATTTGGAAGGGTAAGGGAAGGCACATTAAAGGTGAAGCAAGGATGAAGAAAAATAATGATACTCACTGGACAGTATGTGAAAAATGGAGCAGATATCTTGAACCAGTGAGATCAGAAGAGAAAAAGTGGGAGAGAGCAACAGCAGGGGAAACTCATTTCTCATTACCTGATTCATGTAACAGTAAACCCTCTGTATATCAAAACTACAATAACAATAAAAAATTTTAAGTATACTATAAGAACAGATGACGTATTACCGAATAATGACTATGGAAATAATAAAATTAGGTCCAATGTGGCACATTTGTGGCAGCAGGAAAAAGGATGGTTACAATGCCTATCAATCTAATAAAATATTTAAATTTGACATTTTAATGTAGTAGAATAAATAAATTACATCATTAAATTATGTTGGGTAGAATCATGATCTTAGCATGGTCCTAATTTTGGAGATTAAGAGTCATGTAAGGAGCTGTGAATGGTTGATATGAAATGGACTCAAGGAAATTAATTTTATTTAAGTGAGCTAAGTCATTCACAGATAGTGAATAAGCATGATTTCTCCAAATGACTATGACCAGTGTTTCTAGAAGTTATCAACTCAATCCGTAGACTGAAAAAGAAATTAGACTTTCTTTTTTAAAAAATAGTGTAATTCTTTTTTATATATATTTTCTATTGTAAAAATACTGTACAGGGGGATTACAGTTACATGAACAAGGTAATGAGTACATTTCCAGTGGACTCTAATTAAAACCACTTGGGACCATATTAGAGTACAAAAGGCCAATAGAGGGGAAAATGTTCTCTCTGCTCAAACTTGGAAATCCATCTTTCTCCAGTTCCTAAGGCTTTTGCTGCCTTCTACGACTTAGATTGCCCTGGTCCTCAACACTTTAGACATGGTCTGGAATAGTTCGCAGGCTTTTCTGAGATTTCATTTTCTAGACAAATACGGGATTTGGTTTTTCACTTGTCACTATTTTTGATTTTGGTACACTGTTCTTGTATGTACATTAATTTGATTTGGGGAAGGGAAGGAGAATAATAAAAGAGTGAGATGAAGGACAAAGGGTGAACCAATGCAACAGCGATGCTCACAAGACACTGTTGGAAATGAACTTTATATCTTCCTAAGGAAGGGAGTAAGGGGGAAGTGGCAACAAACAAGGGAGAGGGTAAGAATGTTCGCCCAGATATGTACTCATTACTTTACTTATATAACTGTAATCCCTCTGACATCAGCCTTACAATAAAATTAAATAGAATTAAAAATCAGTGACTTTAAGATGAATAAACAGAGATAAATGGGGCAGTTTGGATATATTTCATTTATATTTGCTTTGCATGCTAAAGGAATCTCAGGGGACGAAAACATCAGAAAGCCATTGACTGTGGTGGTGTCTTCATTCATAATAGGTTTATCTAACAAGCCTGGATGGAGAAGCGCAACCTGACGGTGGTGACTGAATTCATCCTGATGGGCATCACGGATCGTCCTGAGCTGCAGGTGCCACTGTTTGTGCTGTTCCTACTCATCTACGTGGTCTCCGTAGTGGGCAACCTGGGCATGATTGTCCTCACCACGGTGGACTCCAGGCTGCAGACCCCGATGTACTTTTTTCTCAGACATCTGTCTCTCACTGACCTTGGTTATTCGACAGCAGTGGGACCCAAGATGTTGGTCAATTTTGTGGTGGATCAAAACACGATTCCGCGTAACCTCTGTGCTACACAGTTGGCTTTCTTTCTTGCTTTCATCATTTGTGAGCTTTTTATCCTGTCGGCCATGTCCTATGACCGCTATGTGGCCATCTGCAAACCCCTGCTCTACACCGTGGTCATGTCACAGAGGGTGTGCCGACTGTTGGTGGCCATCCCTTACCTCTACAGTACATTTCTGTCCCTTCTCATCACCGTCAAAATTTTTAATTTAAACTTCTGTGGCTACAAGGTCATCAGTCATTTCTGTGACAGTCTTCCCTTGATAGCTTTGCTCTGCTCCAACACTCATGAAATTGAGATCATAATTTTGATCTCAGCAGGGTTTAATTTGGTTTCATCTCTTGTGGTGGTTCTTTTCTCTTACCTGCTCATCCTGCTAGCCATTTTCAAGATGAACTCTGTGGAAGGCAGGCACAAAGCTCTGTCCACCTGTGGGTCCCACCTGACCGTGGTCGTAGTCTTCTATGGGACGTTGATATTCATGTATGTGCAGCCCAAATCCAGTCACTCCTTTGACACTGATAAAGTGGCTTCCATCTTTTACACCCTGGTGATCCCCATGTTGAATCCCTTGATCTATAGCCTGAGGAACAAAGATGTCAAATCTGCTCTTGAAAGGCTATGGAAAATCCTGTGAGATATTTTACCTGCATTAATATTATTACAAATTACATTATGGACATCAGAAATCACTTTGTGTGAATCCCATGTAAATGAAAAATACATCCTCCTTCTCCTCCTCTTCCCCCTCCTCCTACTTCTCCTTTTCCTCCGCCTCTTCCTCTTCCTCCTCCTCCTCTTCCCCCTCCTCCGCTTCTTCCTCTTCTTCCTCCTTTTTTGTCTGTACTAGGGTTAGAACTCAGTCTCCCTCATTTGTATTAATAAAATGTCTATGATATTCTTACCAGGGGATCACTATTGTGATCCAATATATATAGTGACCCAATTACTAAGTGCATACCATATATAATGAAGCATAATCAAAATGCACTCCAAAAATTAGAAACAAGAGGTTCGTATTATGTCCTGCATGCAGGTTTTCCTATTTTTTCTTTCTGTTTTAGTTTTCTGTACCCTTTGTCTTGTATATAAGCTTATCTAACCCATGGAATGGATAAGGGAATCACAGAAGCAGCAGGACAAAGGATGAACAAATACAACAATAATACTTACTAGACTTACATTATAAATGAACTTCACAACTTTTGTTCATGACCTTTACAATAAATTAAAAAAATAAAAAAATGAAATTGCTGTATTCAGTGGACTATGTCTCCTCTCATAATCTTATTTCATTTAAAACTAATAATATATCTTCATCATGATGTGAGTATAAGAGATCTGATAAAGAATAGTGATCACTTAATTGAAAAAGAATAGAAGAGCTGTTTTCAGAGCTACCAATTTAAAGGAAGTGATGGAGGCTGGGATTTTCCTCCCAATAAAACAAGTACAATGGAATTAAAACAAAATGGAATAAAAACAAAATGATTTTTAAAAAAATTGACACCACATATCAAAGTACAGTTTCCCTGAGATATGCAAAGCACAAGAAATAGCTCCTGTGTTACTCACTTCTTCCTGTCTTAATAATATCCAGACAGAATCTCACAAAAAATACTACATGACATATAGTAACATCCTGGGTTGGAGACATAACGAGAGTCTTAGGAGAACAGATAGCTAGCATGATAAAAAAAATGTATCTCAAATCAATGAGATGTAAAGAGGTCTGCAGATACCTATTGAGCAGATACCTATTGAGAACTGTCCTCAATCATTCAATATATGGTTTATCCACACATCTAAAAAAAAGAATTTCAGATATGGTGGCACACCCAACTGTTCAAGAATTTAGATATAGAGATGGGAAGTTCATGGTGGACAACATTGGAAAAAGTTGATGAAATCCTGTCATTTACTGTGCTCTCAATATGTGTTCTCTTTCTCCAAGCTTGCCATAGCAACATATGTCTCAAAAACCAGTAAGTGAAAAGAGAAAGTATAAGGATCATGGTCTGAGGCTGACTGGGTATTAGTTTGAGACTTTATCTGAAAAATAATCTAAGAATATGGCCAGAGGAATCATGCAAATAAAACAACTGCTTAGCAAGCCTGAGATCCTGAGAGTAATCTCAGTAGTATTACGTACCTCCAAGGAGAAGGAGGAGGAAGAGGAGGAGGAGGAGGAGAAGGTAGAGGAGAAGGACAAGGAGGAGGAAGAGTTTTACTGTGTAAATCAGACTAGCTAGAATTTATTGCATAAACTGGGCTGTCTTCACATTTAAGATACTCTCTCCTGCCTGTCTCCACCTCCTAAATGCCAAAATTATTGGTCTATACCAATACATTCTGTGACAAATATTTTTAAATAAAGACAATTGATGATATGCTAATACTAGATGAAAAAGTAATATGTCTACTTTCATAGACACGTTTTCCTTAAGTACAAAATATTATAGGAGAAAAAATTCATTCAATAAGAATACAATAGTAAATCAATCAAGATTTAATAAGAAATGTCTACATACAGAATCATAATGCTTCAAATGATATGAAGCAGACACAGATACAAGTACAGAAGCAAATAAGCAAATTTCACTACTTCTGTCATTAATGGACAGAAGAAATTATGCTAGAATTTTTGAAAAATTTTGGTACAGTAATTCAACACTGCTAAATATACTGTCACAATTTTAATTTAAAGGGAAAAGTAAATGAAAGGGAACAAAAATAGCATAATACACATTCTTTATAAGCTCTCATCAAGCATTGACCATGATAAACAAAATTCAGGAGCATACTCAATAATTTAATTGGATCTGTCATACAAATTTTACTCTCTGAAAAAAAATCAAACATCTCAATTGCCAAAAGAGTTGTCAATAAATTTCCAAATACTTGGAAATTAAACATAATTTCTACTAATGCAAAACACATAAATGGTGGCATTATAAACCATTTTGATGTGATTTAATATTTGATTAAGTATCCACTTGAAAATTTCCAAACAATCTATATGTTAGAAATAGAGTAAAATATTATTTGTGCTTCCAATCTGGAAAGCTAGGGAAAAATGAGCCAGGAGTAGACATATAGAGGGATATAAGACAATTGTGTGATGTTCTACACAAAAATAAATAAGATGCTATCATTGAGTGAGTGAGAAAGGGCTGAACACAATGGATGCAGAAAGGGAATTTGATAAAAGACAACCACTTTGTGATGGAAACAAAACAATAAATTATATCTGGAGGAAATGTACCTCAACGTGTAAAAAGGCCATTATAAGAAGTGATGAAGCGTTTACTGGTTGAGAAAAACATCAAAAGTTTGTCCATTAAGATCTGGACAGGACAAAGATGCCGTCTTCCATCATGTTTATTTCAAAAGTCCAAAAGCCCTAGCCACAGCAATTAAGGAAGAGAAAGACAGGAAGGACATCCAAACAGGAAGGGACAAGGTCAAAGTGTCATGTTCTGTATATTACGTGATCTTGGGTATAGAAAGACTCAAAGATTATAGGAGAAACCTGTTAGGATTCAATGACAAATTTAACACACTTGAATCAACCTAAACAATGGTGTTCCTGAGTACCAAGAGTGGACCGTGTGAGATAAAAAAAATCCACAAACTAATGCCATTTATAGTAGGTTTCAAAAATAAATATATTTGCTGTCAAATTAGAAGAGAATAAAATGCACACCCAAATAGGTGAACATATACCACATTCTTATTTAAAAGAGCTGATATCCTAAAATATATAATAAAGTCATGTACTGTTTCAAAACAATCAATATGAAAACACCAACAGGAAGTAGAAAACTAGGGGGGAAATTCCAGAATTTGTACAAGAATAGTTTTTAAAAACTGAATTGCCAAAAATAGCAAAAAGAAAAAGGCCAGATATGTTATACTGCTATACTGAAAAGCCACTATGATCAAGGCATCATGATATTGTCATAAAAATGGACACTTGATGTAATCAGCAGTAGAAATGAGGATTGTCATTAGTTTCCTCCCTTCTCCTGCCTATGTTTTTTCCTCCCTTTTCTTGACTATGTTCTCTCGGTAAGTATTTTAGGCAAACATCTTTGCTTTAGTACATTTTTATTACAGTATTAGGCAATACATAGTGTACTGATTTTTGTGTCGGTATGTAGGAATTGTTAATTTTATATCAGAGCCTATTATATATGGAACTTCACGAAATCACTGGAGGACTTTTTATTAATCTCTTCTTCTAAGAAAGAAATTTATTTAGGATTATAAATAGGACCAATGAATTGTGTTGGGTAGAATCATGATCTTAGCATGGCCTTAATTCAGAGATAAAGAGTCATGTAAGAGCTGGGTATGGGTGACAAGTTGGTATGAAGTAGAATCAAGGAAATTAATTTAAGTGGGCTAAGTCATTCACAGATAGTTGATAAGCATGATTTCTTCATATGTCTATGACTAGTGTTTCTAGAAGTCACCATTTCAATCAGTAGACTGAAAAAGAAATTAGAGTTTCTTAATGATAGTGAACAGCAATTAAATCCACTTAGGACCATTTAGAGCAAAAAAGGCAGAAGGGGGAGAACTCTTCTCTCAGCTGGAACTTGGACATCCATCTTTCTCAAATTCCTTAGGTTTTCACTTCATTCTAGGACATAGATTGCCCTGATCCTCAACACTCTAGGTTTAGTCTGGAATAGTGCACAGGCTTTCCTGAAACTTCATTTTCGAGACAAACACAGGATTTCTCAGTTTTCATAAAAGGGTAAGCCAATACTTAAAAATAATAAGACATATGTATGTAAAACATATATATGTATGTATGTGTGTGCATATATAAACATGTAAACAAACACACATATAGTCACATAGCTTAAAAGACATATCTTTTGTGGGTTTTCTTTTTTGCTTTTGTTTTGTTTTGGTGCCAGTCCTGGGCTTGATCTTATGGTCTAGATGCTGTCCTGGAACTTCTTTTCCTCAAGGCTAGCTAGCAGTCTTCTACTTAAGCCATAGCTCCCTTCCAGGCTTTTGCTGATTAATTGGAGGGAAGAGTCTCGCAGACTTTCCTCCCTGGGCTGGTTTTGAACCATGGTTTTGAATCCTCACATTTCAGCCTCTTGAATGACTAGGATTACAGACTTGAGACATTGGCTCCCAGCTGTATTTTACATCTTTTAGGGCATGCATATACATAAATATATGTGTGTATGTGTATTCTATGGGGTCTGTATTCCTAGTGGGTTCTTACTGATACCTGTGCGAATAACATGGTCTGTGACAATTACTGAAGAACCTCCAGACATTCTGTTCACTCTTAATTACTTTAGGGAGAACCAAGCAATTGCTTACCATTTCCTCAGGGAATTTCACATCTCACATTTTTTATTTTTTGTAAAAAGGTGACTCCATAAATTTTCGTGACTAAATCATGTAGCACTCTATGCTGGAGCCAAGGGAGAACTTCATTACAGGTAATAGAAATTGTCCCCTGTTATGTGTGAGAGAAACTCAGTTTCTAGTGATATTTGAGCAGCTTTATCCATGCTTAACAATACCAAGCAGACACAGATCATTCATTTTTTCCCCTTACATTAGTGTATCAATAGTATCACATGGGTAGACTGCTAAAAACTTGGAAGCATCTATATGTAACAAGATAGAAAGAAAGAAAGAAAGAGAGCCGAAGGAAGGAAGGAAGGAAGGAAGGAAGGAAGGAAGGAAGGAAGGAAGGAAGGAAGGAAGGGAGGAAGGAAGGAAGGAAGGAAGGAAGAAAGGAAGGAGGGAGGGAAGGAAGGAAGGAAGGAAGGAAGGAAGGAAGGAAGGAAGGAAGGAAGGAAGGAAGGAAGGGAGGGAGGAAGGGAGGAAGGGAGGAAGGAAGGAAGGAAGGAAGGAAGAAAGGAAGGAGGGAGGGAGGGAAGGAGGGAAAGAAGGAAGGAAGGAAGGAAAGAAGGAAGTCAAGGAAAGAAGAAAGTCAAGGAAAGAAAGGTAGATCATTATGGCTAGGAATTTAACTCATTTCTTGCAATGGGAGCAGAAAATGTTTCTCTCATTTTTCTATTTCTCTCTAAATTAACTCTGATATTCACCAAAATAATCATTGCTAAAACTTCCAAAATATATCCCAGAATTGCTTAAAAGTTATCAAGTTTTGTGTAAATAATTGTATCTCTCACATAGGGCCAAAACTGAAAACAAGAATCTTAATGGCTTAAAAGATACATTTTGTGTTAGATTAATTTTGGGAGCAAAATTATGAACTGCAAGTATTGAGTCCATCCACTAAATGTCTTTGTAAATACTGTGGTTAATAATGTACAAATGCCACTCTGAAGTACCTATTATGTAGACTGACAAGAACAAAACTCTAAAGAACAGTATAATACAGTTATGTATAAAAGCATTACAATTGGGACACTTTCAATTTTGATTTTCCTTCTATGTATTTATATTTATTCATAATATATGTTGATATGGGGTCATCTCTATATCTGTAATACTTCATCTACCTAAATATGTTTTATCTGTTTGCTTATTTATATGTAAGTTTGTCTGTCTTTCTTATCAAATTGTCTTCATTGATATTCGGAGAGGATGTTAGACACAGAAGAATGTTTCCCTATTTAACCAACTCTAATGAATAGGTTCTGATACCAACCCATATCTCTTGTGACAAAAATAAGCCCTTAGCTTTGGTGAATGGTAGTTGGTGAGTAAAATCTAATCAACCTGAAAGCCACTGATCTATCTCTGTCTCCATCTCTAATTCCAGTAATGCAGTACTATTTTTAAAGAGCGATTTACTTGTAAATCTAATAAATGGGACCCTTTGGATATGTTTCATTTACATTCACTTTGCATCCTACAAGAATCTCAAATGATAATAACACCAGAAAGCCATTGACTGTGGTGATGTCTTCATTCAGAATAGGTTTATCTAACAAGCCTGGATGGAGAAGCGCAACCTGACGGTGGTGACTGAATTCATCCTGATGGGCATCACGGATCATCCTGAGCTGCAGGTGCCACTGTTTGTGCTGTTCCTACTCATCTACGTGGTCTCCGTGGTGGGCAACCTGGGCATGATCGTCCTCACCACGGTGGATTCCAGGCTGCAGACCCCGATGTACTTTTTTCTCAGACATCTGTCTCTCACTGACCTTGGTTATTCGACAGCAGTGGGACCCAAGATGTTGGTCAATTTTGTGGTGGATCAAAACACGATTCCGCGTAACCTCTGTGCTACACAGTTGGCTTTCTTTCTTGCTTTCATCATTTGTGAATCATTTATCCTGTCGGCCATGTCCTACGACCGCTACGTGGCCATCTGCAAACCCCTGCTCTACACCGTGGTCATGTCACAGAGGGTGTGTCGACTGTTGGTGGCCATCCCTTACCTCTACAGTACATTTCTGTCCCTTCTCATCACCGTCAAAATTTTTAATTTAAACTTCTGTGGCTACAAGGTCGTCAGTCATTTCTGTGACAGTCTGCCCTTGATAGCTTTGCTCTGCTCCAACACTCATGAAATTGAGATCATAATTTTGATCTCAGCAGGGTTTAATTTGGTTTCCTCTCTTGTGGTGGTTCTTTTCTCTTACCTGCTCATCCTGCTAGCCATTTTCAAGATGAACTCTGTGGAAGGCAGGCACAAAGCTCTGTCCACCTGTGGGTCCCACCTGACCGTGGTCATTGTCTTCTATGGGACATTGATATTCATGTATGTGCAGCCCAAATCCAGTCACTCCTTTGACACTGATAAAGTGGCTTCCATCTTTTACACCCTGGTGATCCCCATGTTGAATCCCTTGATCTATAGCCTGAGGAACAAAGATGTCAAATCTGCTCTTGACAGGTTGTGGAAAATCCTGTGAAACATTTGTGTGCTGAAATTGACATTTAATACTATTATTATTATTATTAATTACATGAAGTACATCAGACTTTGCGTGAATGCCATGTAAATAGAAAACACAAATGCATTCAGCTTTTCGGTGGGACTTGACTTCGAATATTAGAAAACTTTCCCAAGAACAATTCTATTATGAAGCAGGCTACACTTAAGATACTCTATATTGAAAACCACAGCAAAATAAGCCATACTTCCCAGGATGGAACAAGTGTGCGACAAGAGCAGGTCATATCCCTGAAATGGGCAAGGAAACACTTTCACCAGATTCTGGTTTTTCCTGTGTTACTTCTCATAGCCACAAGATGGCAGACTCAGACCAAGGTTTTCTTAAATAGCTATACATAAACTAGGAAGAAATGACAATTGGGCAACTATCTGGATTTTCTACAGGAAATCAATACAGTGCTAGGATTCAAAACAAGGGAGGAAGATATACTCTAATTTCTATTACTTGTAAATGGTGCACCATGGAATAAGAGCAAATCACTGATAAGAGTCTGTGATTGCTTGCTCTTCCAGTATCATATTTGAGCAGAAGTTCATATTGCATGCCCTTAAAATCAAGTTCCTCATTTATATGAAACAAAGCTTTTTGTATGGTGTTATGAAATCTCAATGAACACATGTGACATATAGTTAGGAAACGATAATGAACTATTTTTAACAGTCTCTATAACTCTTTGAATAATTCATCATGCCAAAAAAAAAAAAGATGCAGGTTTTGCCACTCTGCCATAGAAGTCTCTGTACACTAGAGGAAGTAAAATTACAGTTTTTCTTCTGGAATAGAATATCTTGGTACTTAAAATTATTCTTTAACATCCCTAAGGGACATCTCTTAAGAACTTGTTTTCACAGTAATGGATTTATAAATATTCACCATAAAAGATGTTGTCAATCCTTATTCTTTGCAGCCACTACAATTTACATACTTTTCTCAACATAAAGATACAGTGGGGGGGGTTAATTTTTTTTCAATGTTGTTATAAAAGTGACACACAGGGGGATTACAGTTACATAAGACTGGTAAAGAGTCCATTTCTTTTTGGACAATGCCACCCCTTCTCTTACTGTCTTTCTGTGTTTTTCTCTCCCATCACCTACCCACAAACAGTGTGTATTTAATAAACATAAAAAATTCTACTTCTTGATGAGTGCATTACATATAGGTTGTTCTTTTATTTCAGGTAGAATAATAGCCAAAAGAACAATACCAAATAATGTCATTAATGGCTGTCCTCCTTTGATTTTATGTGATAGGAATTGAAATTTGATTCATAAGCCATTGAATTCACCCAAGCATAAAATGCAATGACTGTGTCAATCATTACAGTCCATTCATCAAAAATCACCATAATCTTGTCATACCCTTAAAATAAATAAATAACAAACCTAGTGTGGACTTGGTAGTAAAGTCTCTCTTCTGCTAAATACTGTCACCTTAGATCCTAGACAATCAGTAATCTGCTTTCAGTCTTCACAGCTGACTTAACTTGAACATTTGAAACAACCCAACAATAAAGTGTGTGGAAATTTGCCTCGACTGACTTTTGTCTAACAGAAATCAAGATATTTCTCTGTCATTTCCTGGGAGACTGGACCTTATTCAAATGGCCTGAATGCCAGTACCCTGGGAAGTGGCTCCAGATGGATGCCAGTGGATGCAGAGGTCCCGATTAGGTCTGGTCTTTATTAATATTGTGTTTGTCTTAATGCAGTTCAACATAGAAAATCCACCATGCAACATGGTTTTTACTGGCAGGTCAGCAAGGCCGGGCCTGGTTACCACTGGGCAGTGCCCTGCTCTGACCTGGCTGCTACAGAGCTGCAGAGACCTAGAAGTGGCCTCATTCAGACCAGCAAGTGCTCTGCTGCATGTTAAATAGGTCTCTTTCTCTTTTAGATGTAAAGGACCACACAAAGGCAGGGAGATGTCACCTATTGGCCATAGCTGGTCCCTTCTCTCTGTGATCAGGATCTTAGCTTGCTTATGTGTGCCTCAGGAAAAAGACATGGCCAGGCTTAGCCAAATAACCATTTGCTTGTCTTCAGACCCAGAGGTCTGGTTATGCTGAAATATTCTTAATAACATGTTTTTTAAAACATAAAATATATTCAGGAGCATGTCTACATGTAAATATGTACTGTGGAAGTCAAGTGACTGGGTACGGTCTACAATAGTAGACATTTGGGAAATAATTGTTTATGTCTACATAGATGGTGTATCATTATAAATGCAAAAGCAACAGCCTCATATCAGGAATCTTATTTAAGAAGACTGTGCTAGTGTCCTATATCCAAATAAATGAATATCAGATTGAGGCTGACCTGATAGCCAAAACAACTGCTGATTTATTGTTTTTTTTTGGAAATTCTGTATCATGGGCATATATACAATTTCTTCTTAAATGCTAATGAGTACCATTTATGCTTTAAGATTGATTTTTAATTATTCTGACTAAAAAGTACTCTTCATATCTGGATTATTCAATGTACTTTTTCCTTTTTCCCTGAATCCAGTTGATATGATGAATAACTTCTCAAAAAAATCTCATTAGATTCTCATGCCATTATAATATTATTTTATGATGTCTTCAAAAAACTGTCTTCTTATTCAGTAAAGGATTTTCAGAGTAACAAAGCAGTGCTCACATGAGCTGTTTACTAAACATAAAGACAAGGCGCACTAATATTGTTAAGATTGCAGCCTAATTCCAAGAAGAATGAGCCTAACAAAACTCTCCAATTAAAAGGATGTGAAGGGTAAACAAAGAAGGCTCCAATGTTTGATAAGAAATGTACGCATTATCCTGCCCATGTAATTGTAACCCCTCTGTACAGTATGTTCACACAAAAAAAATTAAATTAAAAAAAAGAAGCTAAAAAAAAAAAAACTCTCCAATTAGCCGGGCACTGGTGACTCATATCTGTAATCCTTGCTACTCAGGAGACTGAGATCTGAGGCTTGTGATTCAAAGCCAGCCTGGGCAGGAAAAGCCGTAAATCTCTCATCTTCAATTAACCACCAGAAAACCGGAAGTGGCACTGTGGCTCAAGTAGTAGAGCTCACCTTGAGCTGAAGAGCTGAGGGACAGCGCTCAGGCCCAGAGTTCAAGTCCCATGATTGACCAAAAAAAACCCCAAAAAACAAAAAATAAAACATTCCAATTAACAATGCTGGTCTGGCAACTCTGCTCATTATCACACTGTCTAATATTTTTGAAATTTTATTATTATTAGTCTAAAAGTGACATGCAGAGGAACTACAGTTATATAAGTCAGATAGTATATTTCTTTTTTAGCACTGTTACCCTTTCCCTTGCTCTCTTCCAGGTTTCCCTTCCTGCTCCCAACCACAAGTTGTAGAGTTCATTTTCAATATGGTATCTAGTGAATATCACTACCATATTTGTCCAGTCTTTGTCTCATGATTTCTGTGTCCCCTTTCCCTCCCAAAGACAGATAAATGTACCAAAAGGCTAAAGGAAAAGAAAACAAAAGCAGCAAGAAAGAAGATTCCAATTTACTGGAATTAATTTCAATAAATATTATTGTATATGATCAGATGCACTATTCGCCTTTGTGATCCTCTCCTAACAATATCTTCCTTTTATCTCACTCTGTGAGAATGTCTAATATTTTTGTTTGAATTACAAACATCAGTACAACCTGTGAGTGTCAATTAAGACCTCAGTTTATGAGTTGATATAAAATGATGGAAAAGGAAATACATAGCACTTTAAATCTTGAATCAGAGCTGGTACTTTGGTAGTCCTCTTTATTTTCTTACAGTTCTATATATTTAACATAACTACTATGCAAATGTCGGGGGGGGAAAGAACTTTTCCAAAATTTGTGTGATAAAACTAACAGTTTTCTGGAAATTTTGGCTGAAGAAAATCACTAAAAACCTAGAGTAATTTTAAGAGACAGCAAAGGACACAGTAACTCAGCGAAGAGGAAAGAATTCAATCAGTTGCTCTAACAGACCTCAACAATAATTAATTCCAGTAAATGGAAGCTAACTTGCAAAAACATTTTTTAAAGCCTGCCTGCCCAAACAAAACTCTACCTTACTGCAAGTAAAATATTACACTAAAGGATTTTCTAGGTTTAAACTTTTATTTTTGAAGGAATATCTCAGTTAAGAAAATCAGATGAAAATCTCATACAAACTCTATGTAATCATTCTGACATAAAGGACAATAAAGTTTTTCCCAATCCCAGTCACAGTAACATGAGGAATAAATCTCAGAAAAGAGAGCCAAGGGGTAGAATAACCTGTAACATTTGTGAAAAAAATCTGTCAAATTTGGTGACCCTAAAGCAAATACTAAAAAAAAATACCTAAAAATATGAAGTGATATTGTGTATCACTTCATATTTATCAGTATTTATGTTTTTGGCCTAGAAAAAGCTAAAACAATAAAGAGATCATTGTATAAGCACCAACAGAAAATAATTTAGAATGTAAGCAAAACTGTGAAAATTCTCCCCTTAAAATAAAAATGTCTGAGAGAACAAATATCACCAAAAATCATGTCATAAATAACAAAATTCAATTATCTCCAAAATATAATTTTTTCATGTCATAGAGAGTTTTTTTTAATGTTTCTTGATATACAAATATACAGAAAAAATAGAGTTTGGTTCAAAGCGCAGTGAAGACTAGTTTTTAGTTGTTTTTCTCCTTTGCTGAACTTTCAGTGGTTCTGTGCATGTAGACATTGAAATGAGGCTTTCACAAGAGCTTCCTGTGCTTTCTGACCCAATCCATCTTCTGCATTGAAGTCCAGTTTGTATACACCAAGGTCTTGGGTGGTAGAGAATTTACTCCCTCCTCAAATGGTAATAGACTTGCATTTTGTACCACAGAAGAATCGTCAGTCAAAGAAACACCTATGACTATGAAGCCAATAGTAGATTGTGAAGGGGAGGAGCTAGTGTTAGAGGAATGGATGAACTGGATAGGGATTAAGGGAGATATGTAGCAAGAATACTCAGAGTGTATATGTCCTAAAGGAGTTGGGGAACCTGAAAAATGAATGTAGGGTTAAGGAACAGACTGGATGGAGAATAATGACTCTGATATATAGACTAATGACTCATGAATATTGATTCTGATTAAGAAACCCTGGGTGCTCTGATAGACACAAAAAATTGTAACACCTCTATAAAATCTTTTTAAGTTGAGGGTAAATAAAAGTTCAAACATAAATAGAGCATTAAAACTTTCCCTCTGAAAAGAAATAGTCAAGCCAATAAAGCATCTAGAAGAAAATTAGGAAAAGTTTTATTTACAAAAAAATGTTTGAATCTGAAATAAAAAACAAACCCCTCTTTAAAATGTTCAAACATGTAGACAATTTGTAACAAAAAAAGTGAATGAAGACCAAGTGTTTGGAAAAGTGTCATTATTATTTGTTAGCTAATAAATAAAAACTAAACTTGTAATGAGATACCCATTTTTATTTTAAAATTTAAGAAAAATTGGTCGCTTGTTATCAGTAGTTCATGCCTATACTCCTAGCACTCAGAACACTAAGATCTGGAGGAATACAGGTGAAGGTCTGACATAGCAAGAAAGTTTGCTAGATTCCATGACCCAAATAACCAACAAAAAGCCGCACTGGAAGTGTGGCTTAAGAGATAAGGCACCAGTCTCCCAAATGTGGGTCTGTCTACAAGCTCAAACAGTAGTGTCCTAAAACAAAAAGAAAATATCAAATTAAGAGTAAATGTCACATAATTCTATGTACATGAAATACAAGAGCTGAAAATCACAGTTTAGGGAGACGAACAGTAACCTGACCATGGGAAATAGTTGTTTACTGTATTAGCAAAATTCTTTAGGAGGATAAGGTATAGCAGACATAACATGTAAAGCATGAGGACAATTTCCTTGTTATTTAAAGTTCTCTGTGTCCTGATTTGAATGTTGTGAAATAAGCACAATAAAATACATTCTATACAGATAATAATTCATGTACCTTAGATCAACTTCCTACTATTTATTATACATATGGAAGTCAGAATATGACTTTTCTTGATAAAATGGTATGGGATGCTATTAGAAAGAAGTTTTATCACATGGGTCATTCAGTCCTGAGAGATGGGTGAGTGCCATTCCGAAGAGAAAGAAGTTTTATGTATCTTCAGAAAATACTGCAATTGGGTAGTCATTATAGTAATATTGCCATAATTATTATGGGATGATCAAAACAAGAAAGGCAAATACTTAGCCATCTCAAAGTGAATGACTCTTCATTTAGTCACCAATGACTAATTTTACCTCTTCCAGTTATGTTATGTTTGGGCAATTATAATTTGATGCTTATCCATTATATTTGATATTGGTGTGTTCTGATTATGGGACTGGTAATATCTAACTTCTAACTTTAGGTTAAAAGATGAATCTTTTTTTGCCCAGGCAAAAAAGTTCATGGACTCAGAGTGCCAGATTCTGGTGACTTATATTTAATTATAGGTATGATAACAGGGGTTGAAAGCTAGTCTGGGCAAACACATTCATGAGATTCTCCTTAAAAAAAGCACAAAGCCAGATCTAAAGGCAGAGCCAAGTGGTAGAACACCAGCTATGTGCAGAAAAGGTCAAGCTTGGGCTGGGAAGGTGGCTCAGCGGTAGAGCACTTGCCTTGCATGCCTGAGGCCCTGGGTTCGACTCCTCAGCACCACATAAGAAAAAAGCCGGAAGTGGCGCTGTGGCTCAAGTGGTAGAGCGCTAGCCTTGAGCTGAAGAGCTGAGGGACAGTGCCCAGGCCCAGAGTTCAGGCCCCACAACTGGACCCCCCCCAAAAAAAAGAAATGGTCAAGCTTGAGATCAAGGGCCTGAGTTCCATCCTCAGTAGAGAACAAGAATGACAATACAACAGAGCACAAAGGGCTGTAAATGTGGCTCAGGAGCAGCAAGCATGCCTAGCAAGCACAAAGTCATGAGTTCAAACTTATTCATGATCAAGAAGTACTATATGATAACAGTCATGTCATATATAATTCAGTTATAGTTCAGATATATTTCTGTTTTATTGGGATACACTTTATGTCAAACAATCTCCTGTTGTTACTTTAAGGAATGGCATGGATATATTTAAATTGTATTGTTCTCCATGGGGCATAGGAATCATTCATGTTGTTTTTCTCCTTTCCTGGATGCATGTGTAAATTTCTCACTGGGGAATATGCTAAGTATCACAGACAATTAGCAAGAAAGTCAAGGTAAGTCTCTCAGATCATTTTGGCATAATGACAAGCAACTCCCTCCTGGAACATCCCAAGGAGAAGGAAAATCATAAATTCTTCCTACCAGGAGGAAAAAGGTAGAGCGGTTTGAAAACTGAAGACTTTCCAAGGCATGCAATTTAATATTGTCTTTGATGTTGATGATCACTTGGGTGACAGTGGTTTTGTCTGATTCTAGGATCTACAATGTAGACATTTTATCTGAGAGCTGACTCCTACAAATGGACTGGAAATCCTCAGTACATTCAACGGCATTTCCTGGAATCATATGGTGTTTTGAAGGAATTAAATCCTATGAATTTAATATACCCTACATCTAAGTTACTTATGAGAGCAACTTTCTCAAATTAACTTTCTTATGATCACTATTGATCTCATGTACTGGAATCCTTTAAGGTTAATATTTTCTAGGAGAAGTCGCATTTGATCTTCAGGTAAGTAAGAAATAATAATTGATGTGTGTCCTCAGTGACAATGAACAACAATCACATATTGAAGGCAAAGTCTGAACAAGTGGTGCTAAAAAAAAGTATTGTCCATATAATATGATCATTTAATATAAACTTGAAATATTTTAACATTTAAATGAATGCAATTATAGTCTGAAATTATTTTTAAAATGTAATATAATTTTATTTAAGGATAACATGTAAATAAGTTGCAGAATTTTTGTGTATTTATTTTTACTATGTGATTTTCTTTTTGGGAGGGGAGGGATGGTCCTGGGGCTTAATTTCATGGCCTGAGTACTTTCCCTGAGCTTCTTTCGCTCAAGGCTTCTACTCTACCACTTGAGCCACAACTCTATTTTTAGCTTTTTTGAGCAGTTTAGTAGGGATAAAAGTTTCACACATTTTCCTGCCCAGACTAGCTTTGAACTGCAATCCTCAGATCTCAGACTCTTGATTAGCTAGGACTACAGACATGAGCTACTGGTGTTGATTTGTTGTTCATTTTGTTTTTAAGAATAAATTGTAGAAGCCAGATGCTAGTGGCTGATATTTGTAATACTAACTACTCAAGAGACTGAGCTCCAAAGGCTAATTATTGAAAACCAACCTGGCAGAAAAATTAGCATAACTCTATTTACCAAATAATCTTTAAAAGCATTGGTGGAGATTTTTGCTTGGTGTAGTACCTTGTAATCAATCAAGCTGAGCAAGTATGAGGCCCTGAGTTCAAATGCCAGTACCAACAAAAAATATTTTTAATAATATGAATTAATTGAATGTATCAAAATATGAATAGAAATGATTTTCAGTTACAGAGAAATCTCTAATACTTATTGCACATATCATAATATCTGAAATTTGAATAGTCCAACACATCTTTTCAAGCTTTTCTACTTTTATTGTTTAGTTATAAAGGCAAATGTTTGGCATGGATTCATTAAACATTCAGAAGCCCAAAAATACTCTTTCTAGATATGTGGATAGTTTGTGTCATTTGACCAATACCTTCTCATTCTTCCATCTTCTTCCCTGCAAACCATCTCCTGCTTTATTTCCAATAGAATGACATTGGTAGCAAAAGGTAAAATGAGCACAATTGGCCACAGGTAAAGTGTGTTACATTAACAATACCTGCAAAGCTACATTACATTTTCAGTGTAATTTAGGATCTAACCCACGACTTGTGAATGTGAAGCAGGGACTCTAAAATTAAGGTTTGTTAGACTCATATTTTCTGTCTCTATACTTAAGAATGTCAAAATTTCACAAGAAATAATGAACAGAAATTATAAGTGTATTTCAAGAAAAAATCTGGATGCCTTGGTGCCAAGAGAATAAACTCTAAGAGTTCTCATTAATCTTCGTAGGGTTTCGTTATGGATGGATATACTCCAAACATATTCAAAATATGTGAAGCTTAGCCTATGAAATTAAAATGTATGTCTTATGGAAACATTGCTCTTTTTCAGAAATAATCATCTTTTAGTTTCAAGATCATAGATGGGGTTATTTTTTAATACTACATTATGAAGGAAAAGATCCATTTGGTCTACAAATATATTTTTGTGGACTGGATATCAGTTGCAAAGTATTCTTTCATTTCTTCTCAGGAAAGATCCCTCGCAGAAATGGACCCACAGAACCGCACAACACCCACTGAATTCATTCTTTGGGGAGTCACAAGGCGGCCGGAGTTGCAGCTCCCCCTTTTTGGGGTCTTCTTCATCATCTACATAGTCACAGTGGTGGGAAACTTGGGCATGATCATTCTAACCAAGCTGGACTCCCACTTACACACACCTATGTACTTTTTCATCAGACACCTGGCTTACATCGATCTTGGCAATTCCACTGTCATCTGCCCAAAGATGTTGGTGAATTTTGTGGTGGATCAAAATACCATTTCCTATTATGCCTGTGCCACACAGCTGGCTTTCTTCCTGCTGTTTATTATCAGTGAATTTTTCATCTTGTCTTCCATGGCTTATGACCGCTATGTGGCCATCTGTAACCCTCTGCTCTACAGTGTCATCATGTCTCCGAGGCTCTGTTGTGTGCTGGCGGGCATGTCATATCTGTACAGTACGTTTCAAGCTCTGTTGTTTACTATTAAGATTTTTACCTTGACTTTCTGTGGCTCTAATGTCATCAGTCATTTCTACTGTGATGATGTTCCTCTATTACCTATGTTGTGCTCAAATGTCAGGGAAATACAATTCTTGATCATAGCATTTTCATCATTTAACTTGATCTCCTCCCTCCTCATAGTCCTAGTATCTTACATTCTGATTCTGTTGGCTGTAAGTAGAATGAATTCTGCAGAAGGGAGGAAAAAAGCTTTCTCCACGTGTGGTTCTCATCTAACAGTGGTGTTTGTGTTTTATGGGACTCTGTTCTTCATGTACTTACAACCCAAATCAACTGACTCTTTTGAAACTGATAAAGTAGCCTCTGTGTTTTACACGTTGGTCATCCCAATGCTTAACCCTTTGATCTACAGCTTAAGGAACAAAGAGGTTAAAAATGCCTTCCACAGGGTCTTTAAGATTCTGTGTAATTTGCATATTTAATATTCAGTATGGGATATTTATTTTAATTAACTATGCTACTGATAAAGGCTACTTCACAATATCTGCTTGTTTGTGTTTGCATTTAAGATATGCAACTTAAACTTTCATGTATTTTTCCTTTCTACTCTTTCTCTTTCATAGTTCGTCTCTTTTCCTTCCTTTTGTCTCTCTCCTTTTCTAGTAAAAGTCCCTGGAAGCTGCTTTCTTTGCCTATCTATCTAATTTATCTAATAGGCTTATGTACCAAAGCTATACAGCTAGAGTTTAGATTCTCCAAATATACTTAACTGCTTGCTTGTAACTTTTGATCAATTCATATCCACTACCAATGCCATATATTGAGCATTCCTTACTCTTTATTTTTTAATTATAGTTTTATTATCTTTAAGCAGTTGTACAATTGGTTGTTATTCAACATGCCAGAGTACGGATACAATATCTACTCTATTTTCATGCATTTTTACTTTTTTTATTCTGTATTTATCAACAACCATACAGATTAATATTCTATCTTCATCAAACATTATATAGCACCACTTGGATTCATCTGTGTTATCACAATTGGCAGGCTCTACTTAAAGCTGAAAAATACTATGTATCTATATACATATATATATATATGAATACATATAAATACATTTATGAAAGTGATATATGATTTCTTAGGTCATCTGCTGAATTGGTTTCATAAGTATTGCTGCAATAAACATTGGGTAAAATTAACTTTCTGAAGTAATGATATTTGGAGTGCATATATTCAGAGGAAGATTGCTAAATAATGTTGAATATTTTATAATGTATTCGCTATCATCATAATTTTCTAAGCAGGTCATCAGTTCAATGACAATAGCATTAGTTCTCTTTGAAACAGTGTCTCATGTTCTTCAGCCCAGTGGTTGACTTAGATGATAATACGTTTTCCTCCAATAAACTTAGATTACTGTGGTGCACGATCATTCCTGGACTAATTTTTTAAACATATTACTTTAGGGCTTGGAAGCTGACTCAGTGGTAGAGTACTTGCCTACATGCATGAGGCCCTGGATTTGATTCCTCAGCAACACATATGCAAAAAAATCCAGAAGTGTCCCTGTGGCTCAAGTGGTAGAGTGCTAGCCTTGAGTTGAACAGCTGAGGGACAATGTCCAGGCCCAGGGTTCAGGCCTCACAACTGACCAAAAAAAAACTTACTTTAAAGCATTAGAAATGCATAAAGACTATGTGTTTTATAAAAATTGTTAATTGGCTTAATTATTTTAAAAAATCTTTTTTCCTTTTTCATTTGTTGTTTTTGTAAAAGGGATGTATAGAGGGGTTACAGCTACATAAGTCAGGTAAGGAGTACATTTCTTTTTGAAAAGTTTCATCCTTTCCCTCACTTTCTCAGTTTTCCCCCTCCCATCACCACCCACACACCAATTGTATAGCTCATTTTCAATAGTGTCTAGTTTCACAGCAACAGTTGTCCATCCTTTGTCCCTCCATTTCACTGCTTCCACTTGTGCCTTCCCCAAAATAGATTAACTTACAAACAAGACAAAAGGTACAGAAAACAAAAACAATGACAAAAAGAGAAAGAAAGAGAAAAAAACCCAAAGTAACAAAAGAAGTGTTTCCATTTCTGGCAGTTCATTTCCATAGATATCATTTTATGTGACCACATGCACATAGCTACTGAGACTTAGATCTTCTCCTAAGAATATCCTCCTTTGGTCTCACTGTATCAATGTCCAGAGTCCTGTATAATGTATCTATCCTGTCCAAGTGTATTTTTTATCTTTTACCATTAATATGCTTACTTGTAGATTTATAGTCACAGTCTATTTACAAGAAATGATGGAGACCAAGCAACCTATGTTTCTTTGAGTCTGGCCTAGTTCATTTAATATAACTTTTCTGAGATTTTGCTTTCTTTACAAATGATAGAATATCAGTCTTTCTGATGGAAGCATGGACTTCCATTGCATATATATATATATATATGATATAAGATATATATATATATATATATAAGATATATAGAGAGAGATAGATATATACATTTTCTTGATTCTTTCATCCATTGAGAGGCATCTGGGTTGATTACATATAGTATAGAGACTCCCACAAAGACTAAACCAAAGACTAAACATAGAGCTTTCCTGACCCAGAAATTCCAGTCTTGGGCCTTTATCTAATAGACCACAAACCAGGCCACATTAAAGCTACCAGCACAACCATGTTCATTGCAGCAATTTTTATAATAAGCAGTCTTTAAAAATGGAATACCAGTCAAAAGAAATAATCAATTAAATTTTATTAAAATTTCACAGTTCTTGACAAAAGAAGAAACAATAAAAATCAAGGCAAATCATAAAATAGGATAATATAGCTATACTGTATTTAACCACAAAAGATCCCACATCCTGAAGTTCTAACATTATTAGACAACAAAGGGCTTGTATCAGGGATTTTTCAAATCAATGATAGAAAAGAGCATATAACAACCTTGATGATAATAATGTTTCAACCTAAATTTTCTGGGTGTGTTTAGGATTCCCATTATTGAAAACCTTTTTCATTTATATCAATTCTAAGTGGAACAAATTTTTCTTAATATGTGGGATTTTAATAGGTTCTCTTGAGTTGTTTTCTTAATTGTTTTTCTAAGCAATTCAAATTCTATTGAAATGATAACGTTTGGATTTGCTAGTTGTTATGTGAAGGTGTATCAAATATTGAGAGTTTCACTATGGCATTTTACTCATGCATATACTGTAAGTTGTCTGTGAATGAAGCTATATACATGCTTAAACTAAAAATCTTCTTCCCTTAGTTTTTATTTAGAATGAAAATATCACTGCTGTGCACTATCGATAACAATAGCAACACAGAAGGACGCCTATTCTCCTCAGAAGTACGTATCTTGGAATTTAACATCCCACATGAATGAATATCACAGTCACTTGAAATCAGCCTATCTTCTTATGCCATGAGTTGAAAAGGAAAAGAAAAAGTACAGGTTTTTCAAAAATTTAATTTTGTTGCAAATGTGATGTACAGAGAGGTTACAGTTACATATGTAAGGTAATGAGTACATTTCTTGTCAAAAATTGTTATCCTACCTTCATTTTTCTTCCATCTTTCCTCTTCCCCTGACTCCGCCCCCCACACTTCACCAGTTGTAAAGTTTATTTCCAACCTGAAAAACAACAGCTTTTACAGTGGATTTTGATGGTGTTAGTGACAGGAAAGAAAAAAAATTTATATTTAATGTATTTCTAGTATGTTACTCCCCATTGCCCTGTCAAGTGTGACCTAGAAAATGAATATTTGTGCAACACTTGGAGAAAATATTCACTTTAATAAACAAGTTTATTATTTTAGGTAGACATATAGAGAGGTTTCATCTTAACATCTGAGGTTTTTTTTATGTACAATGCATCTTGATCAATGTCATCCCTTCATGGGGCTTAAACTCTGGGGTTTGATGCTGTCCTTCAGCTCTTCAGCTAAAGACGAGTGCTCTACCACTTGAGCCAGAGCACCACTTCCGGTTTTCTGGTGGTTTATTGGAGATAAGATTCTCACGGACTTTCCTGCCTGGGCTGGCTTTGAACCATGATCCTCAGATCTCAGGCTCCTGAATAGCTAGGATTACAGGCGTGAGCCACTGGTGCCTTGCTAGTTTTATTTTTTAACAACTGAGTTTTGTTCAAACTTCAAACACACAAAAAGTAAATAATATCACTTTAATTTAATTTCTAAAAGCCAGTACAATATTATTTACACGTTTACTAACCTAATCCATTCTTAAAATGATGAGGATTTATGAAGTTATGCAATCAAGTAATATATCACAGAACTGAACCAGTAGGCAAATTAGGCTTATATTTGTGCCAACATTTGTACTCATTGGCACAAACAAAAGCAGATGAGTTGTAACCTCTAAGCCAAATAGGATTAGATAGTAAGACCCTGTCTCCACAAAAGAAGCATTAAAAAACAAACCTGTTAAATGATTTGAAGCTCCTTCTTATTTTCTTTTTAAACTGGAAAGCATATGAAGGAGAGTTTTGGAGATAGACATGGATTGGAAATTCCACCAATTCCAACATGGTGTCATTGCACACATGAATCTATGATTTTTAAGAAAATATTTTAGGAATGTCATATTATAAACTGTGTGTGTGTATGTGTGTGTGTGTGTGTGTGTGTGTGTGTGTGTAGTTATATATAACCCACTTCTTTTTCATTAGGTTATGGATACTTAAAGAGGAAGAAAAGAAGAAAAGAAGTCAAATAATCTAAGATGTAATCTCAGTGATAGTAAAAAACCTCACAGTTACTCATACAAATTTTACCTACATTTAAATTTTAAGATATATTTTAAACATAAAGTCAAATATCAGATATAGTATTACTTTAATTTCTGAGAAAACGCATTTTAAAATCTCATGCAAAAGGGTTACAGCTTTATATCTCTAAAAGTATTCATGAGCTCATGTAACCGTTCAGTTCTCGGAAATTCAAAACACATATCTGAAGATAGATATCAGGATATGTGTGTGTGGCCTCAAATCTCAGGAGAATTGAATTTTAAGTTCGATTTTTTTGGAAATAAAATTGTTCGGTGTACCAGTCACTTCAATATTTAGTCTTGTTTCTTCTAGTGAACAATGATTATTAAGAAAACAATCATTTCTGATACATGGAAAGAAGAATCCCTTGCATTCATATGCGTTCTTGTGAACACTGGCAAGGGGGAATGCTGCAGAATTGAACTCTGGCCGGAACTCAGCACGACAGGTGTTTCAATTCCACGGCTCTTTTCGCAGCATCCTTCACCTCTTTGTTCCTAAGACTGTAAATCATGGGGTTTAACATGGGGATCACGAGTGTGTAGAACACAGACACCACTTTCTCTTGTTCGACCGAGTACTGGGAGCTTGGCTGGATGTAATTAAAGCTCAAGGTACCATAAAATACGGTCACAGCCAACAAGTGAGAGGCACAAGTGGAGAAGGCTTTCTGTCTGCCTGAAGCGGAGCGGATCCTCAGAATGGCAGCAGCAATAAATAGGTAGGAAATGATCACAATCAAGAAAGTGCCCAAAGCAATGACTCCAGAGAAGGTTAAAAGCAGAAATTCATTCATGGATGTGTCAGAGCAAGCCAGTTTTAGCAAGGGAGGAATATCACAGAAGAAGTGGCTCACGACATTAGGTCCACAAAAAGACAATGTCCCCAAGCTGATGGTGTGTGTCAATGAGTTGATTATCCCACCTAGACATGACCCAACGACCAGCACAGCACACTTGCTCTTAGACATGGCCACGGTATAAAGCAAAGGGTTCGCGATGGCCACGTAACGATCGTAAGCCATCACCGACAACAAGAAGCCTTCGGTGGTAATGAATATCCCAAAAAACAGATGTTGTATTAGGCAGGCAGAGAAGAAGATGGTGCCCTTCACCGCCATCAAGTTGGCCAGCATTTTGGGGGCTATAACTGATGAGTAGCAGGCATCCACACATGAAAGGCAGCTGAGGAAAAAGTACATGGGCGTGTGGAGTTTGGGGGTGATTTGGATCAGCAGCATCATGCCCAGATTCCCTACCAAGGTAATCCCATAGATGGCCAGGAACAGGACGAACAGCACGACTTTCAGTTCTGCCTGATCTGTCAATCCCAGCAGAATAAACTCAGAAACGACCGTCAAATTCTCCTCTGCCATTTACCTTTTTTTCCCCTAAAATCTGAAGTGGACAAGAAAGGGATTCGAGTGTGCACAGAAGGATCGGACATTTATTAAAATCATAATCAAATATTTGTGTCATTAGATAAACCTAGATTACTTGGCTGAACCAAAACCTTCTCATTTGAAGTGTGAGGAATGTGACTATCATGTCTCTTGTGTGTGTAGGTGTTTGTGTATGCATGCCTGTGTTTGTGTACACACATGCACAGGTATTCAGCTCGAACCTGGGGACAGGGCCCTGTCAGTTAGTTTTTGTTGTTGTTGTTATTCAAGGCTGGTTTTCTACCACTTCAACCATAGCTTAACTTCTGGCTTTCTTTGGCTGATTACTTAGGGAAAAAAGTCTCACCGACTTTTCTGCCTGGGCTGGCTTTGCTTTGAATGGTAAATTCTCAGATCTCTCCCTCCGTGAGCAGCTAGGATTGCAGAAATGAGCTACCAGCACCTGGCTATATCATCTCTTAATTATTTTTTCTGTGGTAGCTCTGATTCAATTCCATTATGAAATACATTAAAGACATTTTTGGTTCTCAAAAATGGGGAGGGAAGAGATGGTAGGGGAAAACAAAGGAGGAGGCAACGATGCTCAATAGGAAATGTACTCATTACTTTGCTCATGTAATGGTAACCCCTCTGTACAGAATTTTTACAATAAAAACGTACAAAAATGTTAGGGTGTTTAATGCTCTAAGAAGATGAGTTACAACCATGAGGGGTGACATTGTTGCACAATTGATCTTAAGCACAGGTTTTTAACTTCATTTTTAAAAAGCAGCTGATAAGATCAAAATTTTAAAATTTAAACAAACCAACAATTTTTCAAACAACTGGACTATAAGCTGTGATTATTCTATGTATGTATCATGATATAACCAGAGATGAAGAAATGTTATTAGGAACAAGGACTGGCCCTTAAATATGGGTCATGACACTCTTTAAAAGGCATTCAGGAACTACTGTTTCTAAGTTCTTGTCATATTGAAGACTCAGTAGACTCAACCAGCTGTGTACCAGCATCTTTTCTTTGTTTCAATGAAACAATTTTAGAAGACCACATAGGTTATATGATGTTTGAATAAATACACTTTACTTTTATTTTTAAATAAAATATGTGTGTTATATTTTATAAAAAGCAATATGCTTGTAATTGAACACAGCTCTTTCTTTTTTCCTTTTTTTGTACATTTTATTGTAAAAAATGCTGTACAGAGAGGTTACAGGTAATGAGTACATCTGAGTGAGGTAATGAGTACATTTCCTATTGAGCATTGTTTATCTTTCTTTCTAGTTCTACCTCTCTTAATCTATATAGAGTCAGTTAAGAGTAGAAATGTTTTAGACATAAAAGCAGTAATAAAATATTTATTATCTGTGCAAGATTAATAATTTATTGTACTTTACTAATTTTTTAACAAAGGGATATCTATTTCAGTTTATATTCTAGTGTTTGAGCTGGTCCCAATCAAAGCAAAAATAGGCATGTGTAAGCGAGTGTCATCTGTCTCTAACAGCACATACTCTACTACATTTACATCTCTGTAGAAAGTTAAGTCAGAGCTCTTTTCAAGCCCTCTACCTCCCTTTGTTTATGAGAATCAATTAAATATTACTTTCTCAAGGAAAATTTATCTAACTAAATTGTGCTAATTTCCAAACTTAATTAAGGAAACATTTCTAGGTACAGAGTAGAAATTTAGTTCTGTTGCTTATTCTTAAGATACCTAACTTGATTCAATTTAAAGTGACATTGTAAACAGAATTGAACGATTAGGTATACCATTGGACGATCATGTGATTTGGTCAAATAAAAATTGTCTAAATAATGCTTCCGATAAGATATAATTCAAATTAATAACAACACACTATTTTAACAACACAAATTATAACTTACCAAAAGAAAAAGAATTTGAAATAGATTTAGAAACCTCATTCCCTTATCCATGGAGTCTTACCTTTTATTTAAAAACAATTTCAGCTAGCAACACATAGTGTTCGAGGTTATTAACTATTTTCAAAACAGGATTGCTTGAAGGTTAAATAGAGGTAGATACTAACAATTGACATACAATGAACACAAGAAACAAAGCAAAAACACTGTCTTGTAAGAGTATAAAAAAGAAGATAATCACAAATATATATGTATATATGTGTACATATATTATTATCCAATTCTAATGAGCCCCATCATATAGTCAAAGCATTATCCACAGTCACAAAGGAAACCGAAGGAGGCACGATTGTTCTTAAACAGTTTTTTTTAATTCCCAAGACTCAGCTAAATTCTCAAGTGTGTAATTAATGCAAGCACTTAATTTTTTAAAAAAGCCATGGAGTAATCTTGAATTCAGTAAGATATTATAGAAACAATAATTTCAAACAAGTAACTCAGAATTGTTCATCACTTACATGACAAATAGATATTACTAGTCTGATGAAAAGCAATGCTGTAAGGCAGACAGGCATGATAAAGAGCCTGCTAAGTGCTGCTATCATTGAAGGCTTATTAAGAACCAGCAAACATGCACACACACCCACACCCACATACATGCATATTCATGAAAGGATTCCAATCTCCCAGCTGAGTTGTTGATCCAATTATTTTTTTTTTGTTTAGAATGCAGAATGAGCATAGAATTAACATTACCAATGGATATAATACAGACTTGGTATTGCATGCTAAAAATAAGAGGACTATCAAAAATGATTGGTTCGATACAGTTCTTGAAATCTTATTTACTACAGTAAGGGAAGGCCAAGGTATCTGAATAAAGAGAAATGAAAAGAATCCTTATTCACAATTAATGGTATCCTATGCTTATGATACCCTAAAAATACACCAAAAGATTCAGATAGAAAGAAACTTTCAGCAAAATTACAGGATCCAAAATCAGTAGTGGGCCATGTTGTAATTCTAATTATTTAGGAGACTGGGATCTGAGGATCATACTTCAAAATCAGCCTAAGCAGAAAAGACCATAAGTCTTTTTTCTTCATTTAACCAAAAAAATGCTAGAAGGAGGTGTGGCCCATGTAGTAGAGCACCAGCCTTGAGCAAAAACAGCCAGGCAAGAACATGACACCTTGAATTCAACCCCCAGTTCCAGCACACACACACAAAATAAACTGTTGTAAAGAAATTAGGAAAACATTAACAGCAGCCTCACAATTATATAGACATAAGCATTTCCAAAGATATTAAGGAGTTCTATAAGCTCTGAACTTAAAAAAATATATTAGCAGATACTAAGGATAGAAAGATAGCCTATGTTTGTAGATTGAAAAAAGTAATAATTTTAAATAGTCATATTATTAAAAGTGATCTGCAGACTGGAGTCAGGTCTATCAAAATTACAATGACATTCCTCATAGCAACAGAAAAAAATCTTAAAATTCAGAAAAAGTCCCTGAACATTCAAAGAAATCCTTAGGCCAAAGCTGTAGTATAGCAGAGTTATTGTAATGAAAATCACCATAGAAAAGACTTTCAGAGTGATGGGATACAATACAGACTCCTCAATAATAAGCCTACATAATTGGGATCATCTGATCCTTATTGATAAAGATGCCAAAAATACATGGAGGTTGGGGGAAAGACAGACACTTTGACAGCGCTGCCATAACTGAATATCCACATGTAGAAAACTATAACTAATATATTGTCTCCAATTGAATACAAAAATTACTTCAAGAAATAAACCAACCACCTTATTGTAAGAAAATGTAAAATTACTAGAAAAAAGAAAGGGGAAACATTTCAAGAGGTAAGACCAGGCAATGATGCTCTACCTACGACTGAAATAGCTCAGGAATTCAGATAAAGAATTGACAAATGGCATTTTATCACTATGAAAACCTTCTGCACTGCCAAAGAAGCTATTAATACAAAAGATAGCCTAAAGAGAAGAAAGAATCTCCAGCTTTTCATTTTATAGGAGATTAATGTACAGAAAATATAAAAATATTAAACACTAGAAGAGAACATGATCCAACCAATCATTGGGAAAATTTGTTAATTCTCAAAAGAATAAATTGGTAATAAATCAATGAAACAATATGCAAAATATTTAGTCATTAGGGAAGTGTAAATAGTGTGTGTGTGTGTGTGTGTGTGTGTGTGTGTGTGTGTGTGTGTGTGTAGTGGTAGTTGAGTTTGAATTCAGCGTCTCATGTCTCATGCTTAGCTTTTCATCCAAGGCTGGCACCTCTACCACTTCAGCCACACCTCCACTTCCTTTTCTTTTTACTGGCTTATTGACCAGGCTGACTTCAAATTAAGATCCTCAAATCCCGGCCTCCTGAGTGGCTCCTGCAGGTAGCATTTTATACACCCATTGTGTATAGCTCACACTTACCCCTCTCACTTTCCCCATCTACTATTTCTTACCAGTGTGTATTAGTGTGTATTAAGCTTCCCTTGAAAATCAAAAGCTCAAACATTCACCAGTGGTGAGCATGGAGGACAAATTGTGGTATATTCCTAAAGGGAATATCAGGCAGCAGAGCAAACACGGCATGGATGAACTCCAAAAGTAACACTGTACAATATCAGATCAAGAAAATGGGTTGGAACCGGGCATGGAGGCATATGACCCAGTCTGGGCTACCCAGGTGTAGGGATAGAAAGATTACTAATTTTGTTCCGTCCATCCAATTAAGCTACATCACATCTCAAAAATAAAATAAACCAAAAGACATAAAGTTACATATTACAGTGTTTACCTTAAAACCTGAAGGACCTACATTTAATCACCAGTAATAGGAAAATAAAATGAAATGAAGAAAAGAGTAGCATTTGCTGAGTCCATTTATTGGAATGAGAGATTGGGATAAAGTTTACTTGCCTGGCACTTGAAATTTTTATTGGGAGCATTAAGGCATGAGAAAAACCGTTCTTATGATAGATATGAAATGACAGGTTATAAAGCAGGGTACAAATTTCGTTGACATTGCAATGTTCTCTGTTTAAATTAAGCATGGTTAATAAGCATAAATGAAACAGTCCAAATTTCCTTAAGATTTATGACTATGTGCAATGTAGAGTCATGTTTCACTATATAACTTTTTAATTATAATACATACGGAAATCAGAAAGAGTATGTCATTCGGTATTATGAGAGATTGTGCATTCTATCAAACAGTATAATCAACAAAGATTATACTGAATATTATCCAACAGTAGCCAGAGAGTTAATATATTGAAAAAATGTATAATATATATATATGTATCAGTCTATAATTATTTAAACTGAATATGTTACTACAATGACTACCTGCCTGCAGGAATTCCTGTACAGACAGTTGCAACTTTAATTGTTGACTCATTGTAACTAACTTAGTGAATATTTTTCTATTGTATAGTTCTCCACAGAATTGTACAGATAATTTGTGTTGTTTATAATCCTGTTGCTTGTCTCTCACATTATCTCACTAGGGAATGTGTAGAGTTCTAGACAATTAGTAGGACTATCACTACACCAATTTTTAGGTCTCTCAAAAGACTTGAGCATAATGATCTGCATGAATGAAGTATGCAATTCCTCAGAGAATACCAAGAAGGGTAAAGGAAACCATAAATTCTTCCTAGTCAAAGAAAAAACATGAATGACAGAGGAAAGAAAGATTTTCTTCAACAGTAAGTAGATAGTACGAGTTCTCTTTGATTTTGATGATCACCTTGGTCTGGATAATTTCTCATTATTTCTAACATCATTGTAAATACACTTATAGTAACTGTGATGATTCTTTCCAATACATCATAAAACCATTTTTATTCCAACTTTTACAAATTGAAATTACCTGAAGGATTTTGATGATATTGGGGCAAAGAAAAACTAAACAAAATCTAATTTATTTTCAAGAACTGATAGTAAGGAGAAAATGATGTAAGGTTGATATCACTCAAGATGCATTGTACTTATGAACTGATTTGTTGAACATTAACCACTCTGTACATCTATTAAAGAGTATACAACTATAAAGAAAAACAATTTTATCACCAGCTACCCTCCAACAATTATTGTCTCTGCAGTAGACAACAAAGTAACAAAACAGAGCAACAGAAGGTGATCGACAAACATAAAAAACGTGAGATGTGACTCACTCCAGCCAGCCTGTCTTTAGGAATTTATCTTCTATTGATAAAAAGAGCCCTTGGAAATAACTTTGTATGATTGATAGTAATATTGAAAATTGATTAACTTAAAAGTAAAAGAGTTGTTTAGAATGTAAACATATAAAGTATATGCAAATGATTATATATTATATATATGTGGTTAAATAAAATATTATTGTATATTTTATTTATGTGCATATTAACATAATAAATTTTCATATGTATAGTATATATAGTACAGTTTATTTTGTATATAGATTTTTAATTTACACACACATTTACATGTATCCCATATATTGCATATATTTATTTATGAATATACATTTGTTTCATTAAATATATGTATTTTATATCCGCTTGTTATATATAGCATACTTCAATCATATCTATCCCTTGTCATATTTTTGTTTTCCCCTATCACTCTTCAGTGAGTCTTCCCTAAAACAACACCCTTTTATTATCATGCCTGACACTGATGATGATAATGATGATGACAATGATGTCTAGTTTTCACACACTGTCCTTTCATATTTATTTTTAAAATCATCTTTAAGTAGTTGTACAAAGAAGATGTCATTCGTCAAAGCAATTTACAAATACAATGTATCTTGATCAGTGTCACCCCTTTCAACATTCTCACCCATCCTTCCCTTACTCTCTTCCCTCATTCTTCTTCATTTTATAGAATACGTATTGGTTTCTTAGCTGTATTCTTCCCATCTTTTTTCTCTTTATTTGTCCTCCTCTAACCCCTTGACCCCATTCTCCCCTTTAGAGTGCCTACTTCCTGGTGTCTCCTATTGCTAAACATTGGCTTTGCCTTTCTAAGCCACTCTGTATCTCCTTATTCCTGAACAATACTCACTGTCTTGTGCATCTGTTCCACATCTTCTCGTATCCAACTCTGAATCCTTGGTTTGACAGTTGCAAATAGTGTTAGAATTACAGTTGTCATTCTTGTACGCTAAAGACTCTTCTTAATTCCTCTATCAATTACAGGTGGAGAAATTTTCTTCCCAATATTATGAATAAAAGTTGACTTTCTACCTGCAAATAGAAGTTGGTGTGAAAGGAAAGTTAAAAACAAAACAAACAAAAAAAAACCAACCTCCCTCTTGCTTTTTCCTAGAAGAGACAATCACTGGACTATAACAATGGGCCAACAGAACCTCACAACACCCATTGAATTCATTCTTTTGGGAGTCACAAGGCAGCCAGAGTTTCAGTTTCCTCTTTTTGGGGTCTTCCTCCTTATCTACGCAGTGACAGTGGTGGGAAACCTGGGCATGATCATTCTAACCAAGCTGGACTCCCGTCTCCACACACCTATGTACTTTTTCATCAGACACCTGGCTTTCATCGATCTTGGCAATTCCACAGTCATTTGTCCCAAGATGTTGGTAAATTTTATTGTGGATCAAAATACCATTTCCTATTACGCTTGTGCCACCCAGATGGCGTTCTTCATTATGTTTATCGTCAGTGAACTGTCAGTCTTGTCAGCCATGGCTTATGACCGCTATGTGGCCATCTGTAACCCTCTGCTGTACCATGTCATCATGTCTCAGAGGCTCTGCCGTGTGCTGGTGGGCATCCCATACCTCTACAGTGCCTTTCAGGCTCTGTTGTTCCCTATTAAGTATTTTACCTTGACCTTCTGCGGCTCTAATGTCATCAGTCATTTCTACTGTGATGTGGTCCCCCTATTGCCTTTGATCTGCACACGCGTGAGAGAAACAGAGTTGTTGACAGTACTGTTCTCGGCATTTAACTTAATCTCCTCTCTTTCAGTAGTTCTTTTATCTTACCTGCTGATTTTGTGGACTGTGTGTCAAATGCGTTCTGCAGAGGGAAGAAAGAAAGCTTTCTCCACGTGTGGTTCTCACTTGACAGTGGTGGTGGTATTCTATGGGACTCTAATCTTCATGTACGTGCAGCCCAAATCCATGCACTCCAGTGACACTGATAAAGTAGCCTCTGTGTTTTACACCTTAGTGATCCCCATGCTCAACCCCTTGATCTACAGCTTAAGGAACAAGGAGGTAAAAAATGCCTTCCATAGAGTCTTTAAATATCCTTGAAATCTGTGCATTTGTTATTCCATGTGGAATAATGTTACAATAAACTACGATTAAAGGAATGTGTTTCATGGCACTATTTCTCATAAAATAACTGCCTTCCCATTGACTCCAGTATGCAGACTAATTATAACACAGAGACCAATCAATTATTTCTCTTTTACTGAGTCAGGCTTGCTCTCATAATCTAAATCTTAATTAAATTATTTATTAACTAGAGTTATGAGTCTCAAGAGTTGAGACTTTCCTGCCCAGGCTGGTTTCAAACCAGAATCCTCACACTGTGTCCTCCTGAATAGAAAGGATTATAGATATAAGCCACTGACACCAGGTAAAATCTACTACTTTTATGCAGGACAATAGCTTTTTATTTATTCATTATAAAATGATTATTTCAATTTGTTCATTATTAGAAATATTTATTCTCCAGTATTCTATAATGTTTCGTGAAGTCTGGTTAAATAGCAAGGATAACAGTTTTCTTGCATTCCAGATATATATGTTCCTTGCCACTCCCCATATTTCCCCATATGATTTTTCTTCTGTTCGTTTTCATATCCTAAGTCTTTATTTTTGAAGGCTTACTATTGCTGTTTAATATAAACAATAAAGACATACACATAAAACATTAATTATGTAATACTCATGAAATAGCTAGTTACATTCAAAATATCCATATGATATGAATTTATAACATCACTTAGCATTCTCTAAGTCTTTATTGAAACTATTCAAGTCCAAATAATTTTCTTCTTTCACTGTCATGCAATAAGTTGTTCAGTTTAGATAATGAAAGGTGAATTAAAATATTTTTAAAATAAGTTTTTTATTGTGAAAATACTGTACAGAGGGGTTACAATCACATGAGCAAGGTAACAAGTACATTTCTTATCAATCATTGTTGCCTCCTCCTTTGATTTTCCCCTACCATCCCTTCCAGATGATGTTAAGTGAAATGAGCCCCAAGATAAGGACACAAGTGGTTTTTTTCTTTCTTGTTATTGTTTCTACCATATTTATAAGGTACCATGTGATTTTTTTGTTGCTTTGTATGTCTCTCCCCCATGGAATAACTCCTGTTTTCACTGTATTTGATGTTGGTATAATTTGGGGAACAGAAGGGAAAAAACAAATTGTTTAAATAGGGAATTAATATAGTTTATTGAGTATATAGTACATTGCCATTTGTGAATAACTTACCAAACTCTTGGTGTAGTTAAAATGAATTATAAATCTAAATATTATTACTATACTAAGCAATGATTTTTGATCCACGAAAATATTTCATGAGTCGCAACAATCTTTGTGTTCTCAACCTTCACATCTATTATATCTGTGTATTATTTCTTTTCTTTCTTTTCCTTGTGCTAGTACCAGGACTGGAACTCAGAACTTTGCATTCTCGTTCAATTTTCTTGCTCATGGCTATTACTCTAACCACTTAAGCTACAGAGTCAATCTAGCGTTTGACTATCGGAGATGGAGACAGTTTAGAATCATGATTTTCTGAATAGCTAGGATTACAGGCTTGACTGACCCACTCCTAATTGTATATGATTGTTTAATTGGAGAAGGATACTAGCAGAAAACAAAATGTTTGAGGGATAAATTGTCAAATCCTTGGATAACAACTAGATTCCCCATGTAGTCAGTTTTCAGAAATAAAGAATTGCAGAGGCGAAAGTTATACCACATACAACATCTGAGTCATACACATGAATGGCACCCCAGGACAGGGTCTTCTCTAAGACATGTGTTGTTCCATGAATCAAGAACCTGTTGGGGCTGGGAAGTGGCTCAGTGGTAGAGCACTTGCCTTGCATGCATGAGGCCCTGGGTTCAATTCCTCAGCACCACATAAGCAAAAGTAAAAAGTTGGAAGTGGTGCTGTGGCTCAAGTGGTAGAACATTAGCCTTGAACTGAAGAGCTGAGGAACAGCACCCAGGCCCAGAGTTCAGGCCCCATGACCAGACACACACACACAAAAAAAAAGAACATGTTACATCTAGAAGAATTTTACACTGTAATTAGAGTCTACTTTTTATAATGAAGACAGTAAAATTTATTTTATTTAATATGAATTAAAGAATTACTATATTTTGTATGATACACGTTGAATCCCAGCAAACACAGGCTATAGACACTTCTGGGAAACTGGTGGAGCTGGTGGATTAGAAGCCTGAATACTAAATGCTCAGGAATAGAGAAAAGACTGTAAAGGTCAGAAAGAGAGAGGAACAGCACTGGAAATTATGAAAGGAGTGGTAGCACAGTTGAAAAGTATGGTGAAGAAGGAACACAAAAGGGAAACTGAGAGAAAGCCGGGTGCCAGTGGCTCACACCTGTAATCCTAGCTACTTAGAAGGCTGAGATCTGAGGTTGACAGGTCAAAGCCAGCCTGAGCAGTAAAGTTCATGAGACTCTTATCTCCAATAAACCCTCAGAAAAACAGAAGTGGCACTGTAGCTCAGGTGGTAGAGCACTAGCCTTGAGCTGAAGAGCTGAGGGACAGCACCCAGGCCCAGAGTTCAAGCCCCACCACTGACAAAAACAAAAACAAAAGCAAAAAAAGGGAAATAGATAAGGACAGACAAACACACATTAACCGGGTAAATCTAATAGCATGGCAAAGGCTGGTAATTCTAGCTGTATGATAACCCATACCTCTCAAAGCCTTAAATTTAGAGTGGAGAATTGGTGAGAACATGCCTGATCTGGTGTGGGAAGAAAACATTCTGCTTTTCCCCTTATCTGGGAGGTCGACAGCAAGAGAACATCTCATATTGTTACTATTTTTATTTGTAAACCACTTAGCCATGTCTCCAGGCCTGATTTTTGCTGGCTACTATTCAGATAGAGTCTCACCTCCTACCCAAAGCACTATCCTTGAGAAGGACTTATACAATTTGAGACTGATATATTTAGAAGGTGACCAAACAAGGATCAATGGTAGTTTAGCATTCCTTTTAATGTTTGTGCCAGCACTGGGGCTTGAACTCAGGATCTGGGTATAGTCTCTTACTTTTTTATCTGAAGGCTTAGGGCTTTACCATTTGAACAATAGCTTCACTTGGGGCTTTTGGGTGGTTATTTGGAGATAAGAGTCTCACAGACTTTCCTGCTCAGGCTGACTTTGAACTACTATCCTCAGATCTCAGGTACTTGGAGCTGTTAGGATAACAGGCATGAGCCACAGGTACTCAGTGACTTAGATTCTTACGATACCCCTTTCAGAGTATCTGGATAGGAACTATACACAGGAGCTGGTCATGGAAAATGAAAGAATGTGATGTGGATCACAGAGAAATTCAAGCAGTGGGAAGTTCCATCACTGAAGAGTACAGTGGTTGGACACCTTGCCATTCCTAGGAAAAGCAAGTCTTATTACTGTCTGATGGTCACCGAAGAAACACAGCATTGTGCTTTGTGGTTGCTATGATATGTTGCCTGCAGGTCCCATTTGCTAGCTTTGTGTGAAAGATCACTGAGCTATGATCCTCTAGATTACATTATTTTGACTTTCACTTCCTTCCCAGAGAGAGAGAGAGAGAGATCATCTTTTCTTTTCTTTCTTTCTTTCTTTCTTTCTTTCTTTCTTTCTTTCTTTCTTTCTTTCTTTCTTTCTTTCTTTCTTTCTTTCTTTCTTTCTTTCTT
>NW_012267333.1:4424195-4514286 GCF_000151885.1 Dipodomys ordii | reverse complement strand
TTTCTTTCTTTCTTTCTTTCTTTCTTTCTTTCTTTCTTTCTTTCTTTCTTTCTTTCTTTCTTTCTTTGTTTTTTGGTCATTCGTGGGGCCTGAACTCGGGGCACTATCCCTCAGCTCTTCAGCTCAAGGCTAGTGCTCTACCACTTGAGCCACAGGGCCACTTCTGGCTTTTTCTGCTTATGTAATGCTGAGGAATTGAACCCAGGGTCTCATGCAGGCAAGGCAAGCACTCTACCACTGAGCCACCTTCCCAATACCCCAAGCCCTTTTCTTGAACCTGATGCTTTTCTTGCTGGAAGGAATTGACAACTCAGAGGCATGCCTTCTAAATGATTGGATTTTTCTGTAGGCTCCTACCCTAACAGTGAGTAAATATAGGGAGATACTCATGGCACAGACACTCACCTCTGGGAGCTGAACCACAGCCAGAAGGGGCAGAAGACCCCAGCTAAGGTCTTCAAATCACATGATTTCACTGTTACCCCACCCCACCTCACCCTACCCATCTCCAGAGGTGAACTACTTGGTGAGTTCTGAAAGAATCAAGGTATATTTCAGATAACTCTATTCCGTTGTATTGCTCCCAGGCAGGACTGAGGTCTCCAATTTGAGAATTTAGAAGTCAGGTAATGTCTACAGCTGCTTCCTTATTTCTCTTATTTCTCTTCCTCTTCCTTATTTCTTCCTCGGGAAGGCAGGGAGACAAATACTTGGGAGCATCTGAAAGCAGAGAACGAGAAGGCAGTGTACTTAGGTCCTCAGTTCTCCCTTGGTCAGCACAGAATGCAGTGTTGTGCTGGCTCTGCCTGATATCTATCCATTGCTAGTCTTGATTCCTTGCTGTCCTAGGGAAATACCAATTAGGCTGGGTTACTTCAAGGACAAGCAGGAGCCTGTCTGACTCACAGGCTGAAAAGCTCCCAGTCGCCGGCTGTGGCTCTCTGGGCTCTCTATCTACCAAGAAAGGAAACTTTGGTAGGAAAATTATCCTAGAACTGGGTCACTGAGCTACCTACAAGATACCTCCATTACTTTATCATAACTTGAGTGAGGCTGAGGATCAAGTCCAGTGCCTTGAATACTGGGCTGTTGCATGGCTACTGAGCTATACCCCAAGGGCAGTAGTAAAAAAAATATAGCACATTGATCCTCCTGCACAGAGAGGACACTTCAATGGAAGGACTGTAGATGATTGAAATTTTTAGTCAATGATGTGGCTTCAGATGTTCAAATCCCAAGGACAAACCACAGGAAATGTGGGGGGAAGGGAAGAAAACATGAAACCACTAAAATTCAACAGGTCCACAATAATAAATACCAATAATAGTGAAGTGAGTGACATCTTAAAAAATTAATGATTACAAGGATTATCAGTTAACAAAGAGGTCATGATCAATACCTACATAAATTTCATAAGAATTCACATCCGTATTGGATTCTTTTTTTTTTATTGTGAAGATACCGTAAAGAGGGGTTACAATTACATGGCAAGATAATGAGTACATTCTTTATGTTGTACAGACCTCTATTTGAATTCTTATGAACTTATTTCTTCAGTGTTGTTGCAACTTCTTGTTCATTTTTCATTAATGAAAAATATGAATTCAAGAGATTCTTATGACCATTACTTCATTTAAAATTTCATGGTAATTCCGGACCAAGTTTACTTTTCTATGGATAAAGCAGGTGTCGGAGTATTCTGCTAAGGTACTTTAATATTTGTCTCGAAATCATGCAGGTCTCTCTCGAGGGAATTGTTCGGATCTTGAGTATTCTTTGGTTCCTTTCTGAGAGTTGTAGTTATAGTTTCTCACTAGGGAATAAGGAGACTGTCAAGGCAGTTTTATTTTAAATCTCTCATATGGTTTAGTCATAATAAACAAACAATTAGATGACATTTCTTTGGGGAACATCACCAATGAGAAAAACCCATAAATTCTCCCCATTCAAAGAAAAAAGTAGAGTAATAATTCAAGTGAAAGACATCTGACTTCATAAGCTCTAGGTAAGTGGATAAGAATTGCATCTTGGCAATCACCCGAGTTTGACTAACTTCCTTAACCCTTGTATCCTGTCAACAGTCTGATGGTTTTTGACAGCTGGGCTCTTTAACTACATTAAAAATGTCAGTGTCTTTTTCATGAACTATTGTCTTCTGGATATTTGTTTTTAATGTTCTACACACAGATATTTAGAATATGCATATTACTATCCAGAAGAAATCTGAAATATTCTTTGTCAGATAAGAATAGTGTAAGGTATGGTATATACACATCTTTAGAGGACCATAATAACTGCCTTAAAAATAGAGAAAGAATTAAACCATAACATAGATACTGGGGGAATAACTCAAGTGGTAGAGCATCAGCCTTGCAGCAGAAAGACCCTAAATTCAAACTCTAGTACCAATAAAAAAAGAAAAGAAGAGAGATGAAAGTCAAAGAAAAAATAAAAAGAGGAGAGGACAATAGATGGGAAATGAAAAATGGGAAGGAGAGGAGAGGGGAGGGCCAAGGAAAGGAGAGAAGAGGAGAGGAAAAGAAAAGAGAGAAGAAAGGAGAGAAGAGAGGAGAAGAAACCTAGGGAGAACTAGAAGAACTCTTGGCAAAATATAAGTAAGGACTGAAACTGGAATTCTGAATTTCTATTGCTTAATGCATTACATTTCCTATGGCACAGTAAAACTCAGATAGGGTCCGTGGCCCTATGCATTCAAAATTAACTTATGAAAAGCAATAGGCTTATCGTTCTTACTTTAGGATGAGGAGGGACCTAAAGCAAGGAATGTAAGACAGGTTTTTGTCAGGATGATGTATCCATGAGAAAGAGATAAAAGGATAAACATAGAAGGTGTGGGAGGGTGACTCTGGTCTAAGTATTCCATTCATAGTATGAAACTAGAACAATCAATCCTACTGAAATGGTGACAAGAGTTAAGGACAGGTGAGGGATGGGTTTCCGGGAAACACATTGTCTGCCTATGTGGTAACATCACAGTGAGAACCTGTGTCTGTGAGAGATGAATAAACACTAATAAAAAAAGCAGAAAAAAGAAAGGAAAAGAATTTTGAAAAAAAAGTGAAACTCTGGAGAAATGGCAGACGATGTTATGCAGGAAAGGGAATGGTAGCAGCCCAGCAATTTCCAGTATCTCTCTTCTCCTTAGGCTTCATTCTCTGATAAGAAGGCAAATGCAGATGCCACTATAGCACAGGTTCCTAGCCTGAGGGACAGCTGTATCAGGTTCCTGGGACTCGATCTGCTGCAGACTAATTTCTATCTTGCAGTGGACTTCCTGGATTTCCTACTTAGCAATTAGACATGTTAACAATTTATTGCTCCATTCAGAATCTTATTTGAGTATTCTCGTGTCTAATTTCTTCTCCAATTGGAAATAGCTATAACCTAATTTTATGTTTGCACTGAAGAAACACTGAATGGAATAGGATGGGCATTCAAGAGATTAAGTTAAACTGGGCTCCCCATCTTTAACAATAGAAATCAGATTTCAATTTAGCTACTTCTGTGGCGATTTTGTTATGTACAGACCTAATGCACACTACCAAAAACTTGAAAATCACAGTTATGCTCTAAATATTTTACTTTAAAATTGCAAAAATAATTGTGTTTTAATATTTATATATATAATTAATTTTCAAATGAATATTTAAGATAACTAATTAGGATATCTCCATAATGTGATTTAAATAGAAGTAAAGCATATACTACCAAATTATCAATGCCAAGTATATTGACAATATATAATTGTTCTATACAGGTTTTGTAGTGTATATTCACATGCTCAGTGTCCAGTAGTCTATGTCAAAAAGGATTTTCTTTAAAAAAGAAAAGTAAAATAATACATTAAATTTGATAAATGATGCAAATATTTATTTCACATGGGAAAATTTTAAATTCATTTCTGAACAGTTTGTCAAAGCAATATCAAATTTAAAATGATTTTGCTATTATTTATACAATTCAACATTTTTGCTACAAGTGTGGATGGTGTGTTTTAAATAATGATTTATATGTGGGAAAATATTATTGATTAAGTAGCATTGATTTTTGAACCTTATGAACAATATCATCAACTCAATTTGCTATTAGTCTATTAGTTGAATCCCACAAATGCTCAGAGATAGGTTGAGGCATTCTGATTTCCATTAATGTAAAACTCCAAATGGTAAACGACAGTAGATGAATTAGTGGATTGTGATCAATGTATCTTGCTTTTTTTTTTTTTGGTCGTTTGTGGGGCTTGAACTCTGGGCTTGGGCGCTGTCCCTCAGCTCTTCAGCTCAAGGCGAGTGCTCTACCGCTTGAGCCACAGTGCCACTTCCGGTTTTCTAGTGGTTTATTGCAGATAAGAGTCTCACGGACTTTCCTTGCCCAGGCTGGCTTTGAACCGTGAACCTCAGATCTCAGCCTCCTGAGTAGCTAGGATTACAGGCATGAGCCACGGGCGCCCGGCTTCTATCTTGCTTTTGAAAGCTGGAATGTGTATCTCTTTGTTCCTCTATTGTTCTAAGTCCAACAAAAGACAAACAAGAGGCTCTAGACTTCATTAGTTTTATATTCACTCTACTTCCATTTTTAAGATTGTCAAATCTCAATTTCCAGACAAACCAGGTATTGATGCTCCAAGCCTATAATTCTAGCTACTCGAGAAGCTGAAATCTGAGAATCAAGGTTTAAAGCAATTCTAAGCACACAAGTTAAAGTTACTCTTTGTTAGAATTGCTTGGGCTACTATGCTTATCTCCAATTCACCACCAAAAAGCTGGAAATAGAGAGACGTCTCAGTTGGTAGAACTTTAGCAAAAATGCCCAGGTACTGGCAAAAATGAGAAGAAGAACAAGAATTCACAGACAAAAATGGAAGTGTATTTAAAAATTGTGATTCAATTGTGTAAATATTGTACCAACAGCTATGCTCCAAATATTATTGGCTCTTTATTAAGAATTTAACCTGTATTGTGACATTGTGTCTCACACAGATTTCTACGTGGGAAAGTGGAAGATTCTATTCTTTGACTGTTAAAATCAGAACTTGAAATTCTTATGTTATCATCCTCTACAATAAAAAAAACCTCCATTCTGTGGAGTTCATCATCTAATTTGATGACTATATTTAAAAGCTTTTAACGCATCTGTCTTTTTTCAGAAGAGGTTCTCAGAGGAAATGGGCCAACAGAACCTCACAACACCCACTGAGTTCATTCTTTTGGGGATCACAAGACAGCCAGAGTTGCAGCTCCCCCTTTTCGGGATCCTCCTCCTTATCTACACAGTGACAGTGGTGGGAAACCTGGGCATGATCATTCTAACCAAGCTGGACTCCCGTCTACACACACCTATGTATTTTTTCATCAGACACCTGGCTTTCATCGATCTTGGCAATTCCACAGTCATTTATCCCAAGGTGTTAGTAAATTTTATTTTGTATCAAAATACCATTTCCTATTATGCTTGTGCCACCCAGATGGCGTTCTTCATTACGTTCATCATCAGTGAGCTTTTCATCTTGTCCTCCATGGCCTATGACCGCTATGTGGCCATCTGTAACCCTCTGCTGTACAATGTCATCATGTCTCAGAGGCTCTGCCATGTGCTGGTGGGCATCCCATACCTCTACAGTGCCTTTCAAGCCCTTATGATCACTGTTAAGATTTTTATCTTGAACTTCTGTGGCTCTAATGTCATCAGTCATTTCTACTGTGACAATGTTGCTCTGTTACTTCTCCTGTGTTCAAATGCACAAGATGTAGAATTGATCATCATTGTGTTTTCAGCGTTTAATCTGATCTCTTCCCTCGTAGTCGTCCTGATATCTTACACTCTGATTCTGTTAGCGGTGTGTCGAATGCATTCTGCAGAAGGCAGGAAGAAGGCTTTCTCCACGTGTGGCTCTCATCTCACTGTGGTGGTGGTGTTCTATGGTACTCTACTCTTCATGTACGTGCAGCCCAAATCCACGCACTCCTTTGACACGGACAAATTAACATCTGTGTTTTACACCTTAGTGATCCCCATGCTGAATCCTTTGATTTACAGCATTAGAAACAAAGAAGTAAAAAATGCCTTTCACAGAATCTTTAACAATCTATTTAAGCCTTGTATTTAATATGCAATGCAAAATGTTGTTTCCATAAACAATGATAAAAATGATACTTGACTGTATTTCTAACAGGTGGAAAAATATAAATGGGTAGATGATAGCTAGCTAGCTAGATAGGTAGATACATACATATGTACATACCTACCTATCTATATACATACATACATATATTTCAGCTTCACAGTAAAAAATAATGTTAGCATTACACAATGTGATTTATTCTATTATATTCACTCTCGTTCACCCTCATCTTTCATATATCCATTAAGGCACTTCTCCCAATACTTCTTGCTTCTACATCAATATTTCTTTAACACTACCATAGAACTTTATATTCTCCCAGCAGTAATAATATGTATTAAATTCTACAATAGTAATTTATGTTTGGTTTATCATTTTGTTTTGTTTCATTTTTGTCAATAGCTAGCTAGTTAACCTTGTTTTTATTGTATGTTCTGAACATAAAACACTGGTATAAATAACATCTCTTGCAAACACCATGTATTCTGTTACTATGATTTTCTTGTTTCCCAGCATGATAATTTATTTCTCTGAATTGTACTATTTAATTTACTTATATTTAAATTTATTCAAAATGGAGCACTTTCTTCTGGCATATTGCTATTTGTTGCCTGCATATTTTATTATGTTCATCTTTTCCTCTGCTCGAGATTCTTCTGAGTAAGTGGCTGAATTCTGAATTATGTATGAATAATTCATAGGTACACTTATTTCAGATGAATAGCCAGGGAACTGTAAGGTAAAAAAAATAATCCCAGAAAACACACAAAAAATAAAATAAAACAGTTAAAACTCCCCATTGATTCTAGACCTCCAGCAGGGATCTCAGAGCAAAAGCTAATTTACAAGTTTTGGGAGATAATTTTATAGTAGAACAGATTCTTGTTTAAAGCATTTGACAGACTTATGGAATCAAAAAGATAAAAAAGCTGGATTGTGGTATCTTGGAGGGGTTTACGGGAGGGAATAGATGTTTACAGAGAAGGTTGAACAAATGGAGTCGTAGAGTGCGCTTGATAGAGATGTGGAAGAATGATGAGTTTCTTCATTCAGTAAAGAAATTAAATGACTATAAACATGATTTTTGAGTTAACATGCATTCGTAAAATCAATGTTTGACTAGTAATATTGCTATATATGCAGCCTACTTTGAACAAACTCACTTTCTCCACCATAATACCCTTACTTCTTTCCTTCCTATTCTGATCTTTTGGTGGGTTTCATTATCTTATATTCATGTATAGATATATGTAATATCACACACACACACACACATATATATATATAGTTCATATGTCTGTGTTTTATGAGTGTACATGCATATATCACATATAGCATGCATAATATAAGGTGTTTATATGTTTATTTTATATATATTTAACATGTGTGCATCTATAACCATATACACACATAAATTTTTATGTGCTCTTCTATTTTCCTGGAGAAACAGAATACACCAATGAATACAAAGTGCCCCTGGTTAATCGAGTGCAGCCTCTAGATATCTTGTTAAATTCTTAGATTTATTAGGCATAATTACCAGTTTAACAGCTCCTTAGGGAGAGCCTCAAGAGACGACAAATTCCATAAATTATTCTCAAAATGCCATGTGAGAAATACTTGGAGGAGTCCAGAGAAAGGCTTCAGCACAGGTAAAAATTTGTAAAGAGGAAGGAGATTACACATCACAAACTACCGCAGTGTTCCAATGACATTTGCATCTTTCATTTTAGTAGCAGAGGGTAACAAAAGCTGTTGGCACTCAAGGAGGCTGAAATCTGGGAATCTTGATTAGAAGCCTACTACAGCAGGAAAGTCAGTGAGACTCTAATTTCCAATTAACCACCAAAAGCTGGAATTGGTGATATGGCTCAAGTTGTACAGGTGAGCCATAAGCCAGAAAGCTTTGTTGTAGTATGATACCTTGAGTTCAAACTCCAGTCCTAGCTTCTAGAAAAGAATAAATAAAGGTTACTTTTCCTTGAATAACCTTTTAAATTCTTTGTGAAATTTAATATCTAAATATATATGAAACATTAAAATGACGCCATGGTATTGTGCACAAAATGTTTGTTTTATATAAATAAATTATCTCTAATTAAGGCAAAAACATAAAGTAAATGAGACAGCACTAAAATAATATGAACACTTTTTTAAATGGACTAATGAAGAAGAAGACACTGTCTAGCTAATTAGATTGGTATTATTCTAAAGAATGATTTACTAGCTTTTAAGCTCTATGAGCCCATAAAAATAGTCATATAGGAATAGTCTTAAATTCTGTAACACCAATAATTATTTAACTAAATATGTGGTTATGATTCTTTCTTTGTGTGTTGATGAGGTAAAAGAGAGTTTCTACCTTCTGTTTATATGTGGAAAGATTTGAAGATTAGCAAACTTCTCAGGAACTAATATTATGATAACAGAATGCCCTCAATACACTTTGATTTCCAGGGGTATCTCACCAAAAGTATCTATGAATTTTCTCAAACAGAAATTTTTTTACTAGAAAATACTAGCAGTATGAAAAGATAATATATATATATTTATATATACAATGGGTTTTATAATTTTATTAATACTTGTTTTATATTAGTAAGTTTATTTACAACTGAGGTAAAACCCGAGGAGGGGAAAATGGAATACCACTCAGTTTCTTTCCTACCTCTTCCAAAGCTGACATGAAAGTAATTACTGATCTTTTCTGACCTTACAAAACCTCAGGTATTTTCCAAATGCCTTTTTCTCTTTAGTTCTTTGTGGCTGTTCTTAATTAATTATAAAATAATATATAAAATGCATAGTATGTATTATATTTACTGAAGAAATTTCCCAACATCACCGCCTACTGGTGTTTATATTATCCTATTTTAATGCAGTAAAGATACATTCATGGGGACATAGTAGACAAATAGAAGATTGGGATCTATTTTGTTATTAATACATTTTGTAAGTTTTAGAGTTTTAAATGTGTATACTTACTTTATTATCCTTACGTAGTTGTACAAGGGAGTTGCCATTTAACAAAGCAGTTTATGAATATATCTTGATCACACCCCTTCCAACGTTCTCACTCATCCCTCCCCTAGCCACTCCTTCTTTCATACTTCTTAATTTTGTAGGATCTACATTGGATTCTTGACTGCATTACCCTACCCTCTTCTCCTCTTCATTTGTCTTCTCTTTTCTCCTTGGACTCAAACCCACCTTTTTCAAATACCTGCTTCTTAGCTGGGCTCTGGTGGCTCATGCTGAGACCTGAGGATCCCAGTTCAAAGCCAGCCTGGGCAGAAAAGTCCATTGGACCCTTATCTCCAATTAACTACCAGAAAACTGGAAGTGGTGCTGTGGCTAAAAGTGGTAGAGCATTAGCCTTGAGCTGAAGAGCTGAGGGACAGCGCCCAGGCCCAGAGTTCAAGCCCCACAACCTACAAAACAAAAAACAAATACCTGCTTCCTGATGTTTTATTTTGCTGAACTTTGACTTTGTTTTCTAAGAAATTACACTACTTGAGCTCTCCTTTGAATCCAACATATTTCAGTTAATATGTTTGTCTACACTTGTATACCAGCCAACATATTTACTTACAAGTTTATAAGCTATCTCAATGTTGTTTTGATTTGCTTTTCTTTTATGGCTAGAGAGGTTGAGCATTTCTTCATGTGTCTAATGGCCATTCTTATTTCCTCTTCAGAGAAGTTTCTCTTTAAGTCTTTAGCCCACTTATTTACTGGGCAGTTGTTTTTTTGAGGATTTGTTGTTGGGGGATTTAATTTTTTTAGTCCTAAGTATATCTTGTCTGTTGTATGCCTAGTGAAGATTTTCTCCCAATCTGTGGATTTTCTATTGATCTTGACAGCTATGTCCTTTGCCATGCAGAAGCTCTGCAGCTTCAAGCAATCCCATTTGTCCAACATTTCTTTGATTAGTTGTGTTTCTAGGTCTCTATTAAGAAAATTTCGGCCTGTGCCAAGGAGACCTAGGGTTTCTCCTATTCCATCCTGTAATGTTTTCAGAGTTTCTGCTTTGACTCTGAGGTCTTTGCTCCATTTGGAGTTGATTCTGGTGCAGGGTGATATATGAGGATCTAGTTTTAGTTTTCACAGGTGATTAACCAATTTTGCCAGCACCATTTACTGAAGAGGCTGTCTTTCTTCCATTCTATTTTTTTAGCTCCCTTATTGAAGATTAGGTGGCTATAATCTGTGGGTTCATTTCTGGGTTTTCAGTTCTATTCCATTGGTTCTCAGGTCTGTTCTAGTGCAAGTACCAAGCTGTTTTGATTACTATGGATTTGTAGTAGATACAAGGGAGTACTAATTTCAGAAGCCAAAGTATGAGTACAATACATGTTGATCAATGTCACCACTTCCATTATTCTCCCCCATTTCCCCTTCTACTCCCTACTCTCAAATTACATAGTTCAATTTTTACATAATGTACATTGAATATAACAACTGAATTTGTATTCATCACAGGTTGTGATCTGATTGGAAATTGGAAATATTTTATATGATCTAATTCAAATTACTTCTAATCAAATTACTTGTAATATGAAATGGTATGTTTTATTTATTTTTCTTCTAACTCACTCAGAGTCTGTTGCCACTACAACTTTCCTAACATACCACTATTGCTTTTCTTTCTCCTTTTAAAGAATTGGGGATGAAGGTATGATTCAAATGGTAGAGCACCAGCTAAGCAAGCAAATGAAGCAAGTCATATATTCAATACCTAGTACCTCCAGCTTTTTTCCAGAATTCAATAAATTTAAATAGACAATTCTCTTATGTCAACATGCCTTCCACATCATAATCTGACATGATCTTTAGAGTATTCAGATATATTTTATTTTGTTTGTTGTAATCTACATTATGCAGTTTATACTAAGTTGAAGAATTTTGTATTGCTTACATACATGAAAGAGTTACAAATCCCATGCAGAATTTAATATATATACCATCTAGGGTGAATTTTATTTTGTCCCTGTAATCTTCCATAATATAGATTTTGATATGTTTTTAATTTTTAAACTACACTATTATTTTAACCATAGAGGATTCTCCAAAACTTATATAAAGCCAATGCCCTGGTCCTGGCTCAGACTTCTTACCTCTACCCCAGTATCTGGCAGGACTAAGAACACTTCACCTTATGGGCACATTAGTGTTTGTCAGTTATAAATTGCCCTCTGGGTAAAAGTAATATTTCAAGCATATGTGTGCAGAAATAATTTATATTATAATATTATCAAACTAGGTAGGATCAGTGATGCAAAACAGTAACACTTGATTATGTATTTTTTGTCACTGAGTAGAGACAAGAAGAGAGATTACATTATACACATTATGTCCTACTCTTATTTGGCATCTATACAACATCATAAACCCGAGAAGCAACTACTTCACCATCCATATGAATTTACAAACTATCAGGTAAGGTATGTTCACAAATTCAAAAGGCAAATGCAAAAAAGATCCCATTATGTATTTAATATTTAGAATTATGTATGAAGTAGCAGAGGTCCATTGAAAGTTGTAATTTTCACACATCCTAATAAATCTGCCACAAAGCATGTTGATTTTCAATCAGAGAATAAATAGCTTTCTATAACATTCTTCTAAATATACTGTTTGCTCAGAGTGATCCTTTGCAACCATTACAGATTAAGACATAGTCTAGGACTTATCTCCACACATATACCTCCTAATATTTTCTCTACTTGTATAGAAATGATTCTACTGTGATCTTATTAAAGCAAATGTCTAAACTCTGTCTAGTATATTAAAGTTAGAAATTTACCAACAGTAGATGTAAAGGTTTTCAGAGAACTATGTTTTGAAGTACTTGATCTAACTAGAATTACTAGATAAAATATTATTAAATTAAATTAGAAGTATGATTGTGATTAGAATTAGATTTAAGGCATAATTGTCAATTCTTTTTTGAAAACTGTGCTCTGCTAGAAAATATTTTGTTATTAGTTTCTATCATCTCTCAATCTATCTTTATATCTCATCAGAATTCCTTAACTTCAACACTATTAAAATTTTGTACTGGATATTGTTCAGGGAGGCATAAAGAATACAGGAGATTTTTCAGCTTACTTGGTTTCTAAATTTTAGATACCAAAAGCAGAAAAACTTTCCATTTCAGACATAAAGAAAATGTACCTAGGTATTGGAAAATGGTGGATGATGACCTCAGTTAAGGATGACTGATCTATTACTGTCTCTGTCTCTAAAGTAGGCCATGCATAGTGTATTTCTGTAAAATGAAATTAATTTTTAATATCATACATTGAAAAGTCCAGATGTATAGTAATTGTACTTTGTTTACTAAAGACTCCTGTGAATTAACAAAGGAAATCTGTTGACTATGCTTACAGCTCTACTCAGAATAGGTTTTATGATAAACCTCGATGGAGACACGCAATCTCACGGTGCTGAGAGAATTCATCCTGATGGGCGTCACGGATCGTCCTGAGCTGCAGGCGCCATTGTTCACTCTGTTCCTCCTCATCTACGTGGTCTCCGTGGTGGGCAACCTGGGCATGATCGTCCTCACCATGGTGGACTCCAGGCTACAGACTCCGATGTACTTTTTTCTCAGACACCTGGCTTTCACTGACCTTGGTTATTCCACAACCGTGGGCCCCAAAATGTTAGTGAATTTCGTGGTGGATCAAAATATAATCTCCTATAATTTTTGCGCCATACAACTAGCTTTCTTCCTTGTGTTCATCATTAGTGAACTCTTTATCCTGTCGGCCATGTCTTATGACCGCTACGTGGCCATCTGCAAACCACTGCTCTACACCATCATCATGTCACAGAGCGTGTGTCATATGCTGGTGGCAATCCCCTATCTCTACTGCACATTTGTGTCTCTTCTCGTCACCATAAAGATTTTCACTCTGTCCTTCTGTGGCTACAACGTTATCAGTCATTTCTACTGTGACAGCCTTCCCTTGTTATCTTTACTCTGCTCAGATACACAGGAAATTGAATTGATCATTCTAATCTTAGCAGCCTTTGATTTGATCTCCTCTCTGCTGATAGTCCTTGTGTCCTACCTGCTCATTCTTGTAGCCATCCTCAGGATACAATCTGCTGAGGGCAGACGCAAGGCTTTTTCTACCTGTGGGTCTCACTTGACAGTAGTCATTGTCTTCTATGGAACGTTGATATTTATGTATGTGCAGCCCAAGTCCACTCACTCAGTAGATACGGAGAAAGTGGCTTCCTTGTTTTACACCTTGATTATCCCCATGTTGAATCCCTTGATTTATAGCCTGAGGAACAAAGATGTCAAAAATGCTTTACAGAGGATTTGGAATCGCTTACACAGTTTCATTGGGTTCTGATAAAAATAGGGCTATTGCTAATTGGGTTATGTGCATAAATATTTCTTTTGTATATACCCATCCAGAAACTTGGCAATGTTTGGTTCAATACATATTGTTGTAGTGTACACATAGGTATTTTTAATTGCTTTTCATAGGTTAATGTGAAAACAACTTAAAAAAACAAAGTTTTTATATAAAAACAATACATAAAATGGAATGATTTTAAAGAAAATAGATATACTTAATGGATATAGAGCAAAGATAATCAGAAAAGGAAAGCAAATGTGCTATGGAGGAGTAGAGAAGTCTTGGAATGACAGGACAGAATGAGAGGTATCTTGTGCTTCTGTGACTCATTGTAATAAAACCTGCAGAGCCAATCTCCTGCTTGTGCATTTTGTTTGTGTATAAACCATCTTATCCCTTCTGTAGTGAATATTGTAATTGTATTTAATATTGAATGCTTTCACAATGCATGAAAATGTAAAGCTTTATGATTAGGCTTAAAGAATATTTATCCCAGACATTGCTCTCTCACTCACTCATTCTCATTCTTCCCAGTACATTTATTTCTATAAAAGCCTGCTAACTGAAATTCTAGCTGCGCATACTTTTGCCCCAGTTTTCTCATTCTTCTGTGCCTCATGGAAGTATGAATTAAGTTAAATATACTGTAGCCATTTATGAAAATTTAGAAATTTGTGCTTTTACTCTAGTTTTCTCTCATAAAGAGATTAATTATACTTAAAATTCGTATGCCTTTTGTGTTTCTCTCTTTGGATAAGTAGACATACAATGAAGAAATATTTTTTATATTATTGGTGAACTTAGTATTTCTCCACTGTGATCATTATGGAATATACTCTATATTCTCATTGGCTTTACTAATTAGCTACCTGCATCCATTTTTCAGATTTGAAAAACAAAGATAACTAACTAGATAATATCATGTTTCAGGCTTTTGCAGTGTCCTCTGATTGTGATGGAACTTAACTGTACAAATAAAGTCTGACAGGTAGAATATTGGAGATTATAAGAAAATGTAAGAGAATCAAATTCTTTTATTTTAGACATGATTCTTTCACACTAGATACTATGTTGGAAATGAAATATACAACTTGAGGGCGGGATGACAGGAGGGAAAAACTGGGAGAGAATGAGGAAGAGGGAAATACGGGTCAAATGGAGATGTATTCATTATTTGGTTTATGTAACTGTAATCCCTCTGCACATCACCTTAAGAGTAAAAATATTTTAAAGAAATAATTCTTTCATATCACAGTCATATTTCTCTATGAAAATGTATTTCCTTTTTATTATTTATTTATTTTTATTGTGAAAATGCCAAACAGAGGGGTTACAATTACATGGGCAAAGTAATGAGTGCATTTCTAATCAAGCATTGATGCCTCCTCCTTTGTTTCCCTTTTTTAAAAAAAATCCTAAGATTCTTTTTTTAAGTAATATCACCTTTATTTTGTTTTTTTTTCTTTCCTCTCCCCAAAGTAAAGAAATGTATATACAAGATGCAGGTCACTGACCTCAAATACAGTGAAAACAGAGATTATACCATAGGGGAGGAACATACAAAGGAACAAAAAAATGACATGGTACATTATAAATATGTTAGAAACAGGAGCAACAAAGAAAAAAATCTATTCCTATCTTGGGGTTCATTTTGCTTAACAAAATCTCATATAGTCATATGTACATAGTTTTTTTTTACCTTTTCTGTTTGTCCCAGATATGTACTAATTATTGCAAATAAGGGAAACCATGAGATTATGTTTCTTCCAAGTCTTTCCATTTCCTAACAAAAGGGGCAATGTCATTCTTTCTGATGAAGGCATAGAATTCCAGTGTGTGTGTGTGTGTGTGTGTGTGTGTGTGTGTGTGTGACATTTTCTTGATCCATTCATCTAATGAGGGGCAGCTGGGTTGGCTCCATATCTTAGCTATAGGGAATAATGCTGCAATAAACATATATATGCTGATAGACTTAGTATGGCCTTGGTTTTGATCGTTTGGGTAAATGCCCAAAAGTGGGATTGCTGGGTCATAGGGGAGCTCTATGTGGAGTCTTTTGAGGAACCTCCATATTACTTTCCAAAGTGGTTGAACATTCCCTCCAGCATCTGTTGTTATTAGAGTTCTTGATTATAGCCATTCTAACTGGGGTGAGGTGGAATCTCAATGTTGTTTTGATTTGCATTTCTTTTATGGCTAGAGAGGTTGAGCATTTCTTCATGTGTCTATTGGCCATCCTTCTTTCCTCTTCAGAGAAGTTTCTCTTTAAGTCATTAGCCCACTTATTTATCATGATTTTGTTTATTTGAGGATTTGTTGTTGGGGGATTTAATTTTTGAGTTCCAGGTATATTTTAGATATGAGACCCTTGTCCATTGTATGACTAGTGAAGATTTTCTCCCAATCCGTGGACTTTCTATTGATCTTGCTATGTCCTTTGCCATGCAGAAGCTCTGCAGCTTCACGCAATCCCGTTTGTCCAACCTTTCTTGGATTTGATGTGTTTCTGGGTGTCTATGAAGAAAATTTCAGCCTGTGCCAAGGAGACCTAGGGTTTCTCCTATTCCTTCCTATGTTTTCAGATTTTCTTCTTTGTCTCTGAGGTCTTTTGGAGTTGATTCTGTTTCAGGATGATATGTAAGGATCTCACTTTAGTTTTCCACAGGTGTTTAACCAATTTTGCCAGCACCATTTACTGAAGAGGCTGTCTTTCTTCCATTCTATTTTTTTAGCTCCCTTATCAAAGATTAGGTGACTATAGGTCTGTGGGTTCATATCTTGGTTTTCAGTTCTATTCCATTGGTTCTCAGGTCTGTTCTTGTGCCAGTACCAAGCTGTTTTGATTACTATGACTTTGTAGTAGAGTTTGAAATTTGGTATTGATATTCCTCCAGCATTGTTCTTTCTGTTCAGGATCGTTTTTGCTATTTGGGTCTTTTATTGTTCCATACAAATTTGCTTTTTCTATTTCATTGAAGAATGAGGTTGAAATATTGATAGGTGTATCATTGAATTTGTAGATAGCCTTTGGAAGTATTGCCATTTTCACAATGTTGATCCTTCCAATCCAAGAGCGTGGGAGGTTTTTCTGCTTCCTTAAGTTCTTTTTTGATTTCCTTTTTCAGGTTTTTAAAGTTCTCATCATAGAGGTCCTTCACTCCTTTAGTTAACTCTTAGGTATTTTATTTTTTGTGGGGCTATTACAAATGGAGTTGCTTTCTTGATTTCAGCCTGCCTTTTCTCATAGTTGGCATACAGAAAAGCCACTGATTTTTGAGGGTTAATTTTTTACCCTGCAACTTTGCCAAAATTTTGAATCAGCTTGAGTAATTTGGGAGTGGAGTTCATGGGATTCTTTGAATAAAAGATTATGTCATCTGCCAAGAAAGAGAGTTTTACTTCACTTTTCCCTATTTGGATCCCCTTTATGTTTGCATCTTTTCTTATTGCTGTAGCTAGGCATTCTAATACTAAATTGAAGAGAAGTGGACAGAGTGGACATCCTTGTCTCATTCCTGAGTTAAGAGGAAATGACTTTAGTTTTTCACCATTAAGTATAATGCTGGCTGTACGTTTGTCATATACAGCCTTTATTTTATTGAGGAATGTTCCATGGATTCCTAGTTTTTCCAGAGCCTTCATCATAAATGGATGTTAGGTCTTGTCAAATGCTTTTTCTGCATCTATTATATAACCATGTGGTTCTTATCCTTGCTCTTTTTGATGTGATGAATTATATTGATTTGCATATATTGAACCAGCTTTGCATCTCTGAAATGAATCCTGTTGGATCGTGATGTATGATTTTTTTGATTAATTGTTCAAGTCGATTTTGTTGAGAAGATTTGCATCAGAGTTCATCAAAGAAATGGGTCTATAGGGTAACCTATGAGTCCTATGAGTCCTTGCCTGATTTGGGTATGAGGGTTACGATGGCTTCATAGTCAACTTTCTCTCTCTATTTCATTGACGATTTGGAGGAGTATTGGTGTAAGCTCTGCTTTGAAGGCCTTGTAGAATTCCACTGTAAACCCATCTGGTCCTGGGCTTTTCTTAGATGGGAAGTCTCTTATTGCTGTTTCTATTTTGATGCTTCATATGGGTCTGTTAAGTTGGTTTAACTCATCTTGGTTTAGTTTCAGCATGTCGATATTTGCTAGGAAAACATCCATTTCTTCCAGCTTCTCAAACTTATTAGCATATAAAATGTTCTTAATCTTTGTTGTTTCTGTGGTGATGTTTCCATTCTCATCTCTGAGTTTATTTGGCTGTGTTCTCTTCTTTTTCTGATAAGATTTGCTAAGGGTCTGTCAATTTTGTTAATTTTTTGAAGAAACAACTCTTTGTTTTGTTGATTCTTTCTATGGATTTTTTGGATTCTAATTCATTCAATTGATTTAATTTTAGTTGTTTCCATCTACTCACTTCTGTTTCTTATGTGTTATATATTCTGTGTTTTTTTTTGTTTTGTTTTCTCCATTTGAAGTTTCCCCTTGAGTTTGTGACTGAACTCTGAATTTTGTGTGTATACTTTGAACACCAGTATGGTCTTAGAAAGAATGTCCTACCATTGTAAAGTGACAGTTTTCTTTTGGGCAATCATGGGATTTGACATCAGGGACTCCTGCATGGCAGACAGTTGTTCTATTGCTTACCTTCATCTCCAGCCTAACATTATGAAGTGTGATTTCTCAGAATCTATACCACAGGAAGACACTGGATTTGAAAAAATCAGAAAGTGGAATCCTTTTTGAATCCTGTGAATTCAGTGGAAATGTTGGAGACAAAAGCTGCTTTAGATTTGTTAAGAGCTGGAACATAAATCTCAAATAAAAGCAACTGTTTTATTAAAATAGTTATGACCTTTAGAAAAAGTTCTACAACATATAGAACTTATAGTAAGACTCACGATATTCAGTATCCAATAACAATGACTAGATAAGAGAAAGTATAAACATGTGACAGTATATAATAGCAATTTAAATATATCTTGAAAAAACAATAGTGATAAAATTTACAGGAGTGGACTTTACAACAATAAATATTAATAAGCTCAAAATACAGAATGGAGTAACAAAATATTAGTAATATAAGGAAAAATAATTAGCATTATAAGAAAAATTAAAATTATCAAAGTAGATTTCTATAGATGAAAATACAAGAATACAGAAAAGAAACACATAATTATGCAATCAGAATATTATAATATTATATGCTGAAAAAGGAAACATGACTTAGCTTAAGGATTCCAAAATAGCAACTATTCTAAATGAATAGCTCTGCTTTCTTTCTGAGAGAAAACAAAAATGCTGAACAAAACTATCTGCAGAACAAGAACAAGTTACTTCCCGAATGTTCAAACACAGATATGAAGTGAAGAGAAAAGACTATATTACACAGAATATACATGGTTGCTGTTCAGGATTTTTTCCCAATACAATTTTAAACGAATCCCCAATAAGACAGGCATAAAATACTAACATGACATAACTCCAAGAAGTAAAATAAAAAAGAGAATATAAGCAGGTGCATCAAAATCAAATCTCCAGAAAATGGACGAAAAAATTGTTTACCACTGGTTTCTTTAGAGATACAATATATCTCCTAGGACTTTGCTTTTTATCAACCTATAACTACATATCAAAAATATATTGGGGTCGGGGAGTGAAAGTAGTTGAAAAATGAGAAAAGGGGTTACAAGTTTGACAAAAAATGTACATATTTCTTTACTTGTGTAACTGTAATCCCTCTGTACATCAACTTGACAATAAAAAGAAAATTAAAAAAGAATGGAACAAAAAATATACATAGCAGATTAGTAAAGGTATTATCAAACATTATTCTTCCCTTTGTAGATAGGATAAGTGGTAGTACCATATTTTAAAATTGCTTCATAACATTTCTAAGATATTGATAGACAAATTTGTGATTCTCAGTGTTCTGTGATACAAATACATTTATTTATTCCAATAGACTGAAACATGTAATACTTCTTACTTTTCTTGATGGAACATTCAGTGGAATAATTAATAGATACATCCTAAATTCTCTTGGGTAATAATGTACAATAATTTGTTTACCCATGAATCACATTTAAACTTCAATATGATGAGTCTCAAGAGAGTAAAAAAGAAAAGCATACTTAAATCTACCCAATGACAACTTGCAGGACTGAATCAGTAGACGGCTGCTTCTCCATTAAGGTAAGCAGAAACATACAGTGAATATCTGTGAATTTTTTGAAGATTGCTTAGATTTAACTGGGCTATCTCCAACGAAGATCCAAGTGGGCTTTGTAATCTACCAAAGTGTTAACATTCATCTATACCCTTTGGTAATATAGTATCTAGAGATAACTTGTTATTAATTTTAGACAGTTACTATTTAAAAAATCAGTTTATGAAAAAATGCACCTTGACCAATGTCCGCCTTTTCATCATTCTTCTCTACTGCTTCCTACTCCTAGCCTCCCCTCAATTTTCCTAGTTTCATAGGAAATTCCTTGAATATTATGATTTCATTCTCCTCCCTTTCTCTCTTCATTTGTGCACCCACATTCCCTTAACCTTCCCCCAACCCCATCTCAAGTACCAGCTTCTTGCTATTCATTCTGTTGGATTTGAGTTATTTTTCTAAGGAATTAAACCATTTGAATTCTCCCTTGTATTAACCACATTTGCATGAATATGTTTGTGAACACTGGCATATAACCTTATATGAATTTATTTTTGTAGTTATATTGATTTTTATTGTATATAACCTCTTTGAGCAATTAATAGACACCTAAAAATTAATGATGGTAGTATAAAACAGATCCTGTCTGTTGTGTGGGTGAAAGTTGGAGTGGGAAATGGAGAAGTGAGAGGATTGTAGAGGGTGAATATTTTCAAAATGCTTCATGTAATGTATGTACAAATGGAACAGTGGAAATTGTTGGTATTAATTTGGGCGGGAGTAGTGGGTGAAGGGAAATGAGAGAGGATGATGGGAGCAAATCTGATCAAGGACATGTCCAAATAAAACCCTTTTACAACTAAATATTGGCCAGAAAAATGTGGAAGAAATATTTCTCCCTTTGCAACATACTGTCCATCAGAGGGTTTGATATTTAGAAGTGTTATGGAATCCATAATAGTATGTATGTGCTGCTTATTTCTAGACCACTTTAGCTTTCAGGGTTAACTTTCTTCTCCAGGCATCTAGATGAATAAGAACCTTTGCCTGTCATTTTTACCCAGTGTTGCTCCCATACATTCCTTATTTCCAATCAACTCAAGGTGCCCTTCCTGGAGAAATAATGTGTCACAGTATTTATGAGGTAAGAGTCATAAGACAGAGAAGCTTTATTTGAATTGGAGTTCTACCGTTTAGATAGGATTGATCTTTGCTAAGTTATCCTGCTCTTTAAGCATCAGTTTCCCTACTTGTTAAATGTGGATTTTTGTTACAAATGGATCCTTAGAAAGTCATATAGACTGTATGAATTCATATGAAAAGCAAGTAGATTGCCTAGCACATGTTGTATTTATAATTCCCAACTTTGTATTCTTCTTGTGTTTGGGCCTTCTTGTGTTTCTTCCTTAAATGACTATAAATGTTCAGTCAAGTCCTTATTGTGCAGAAGAGGTATGTTTGGCTTGGAGATGATGACAAACATCAATTCAATATGAAAAAAGTAAACGTGGCAAAAGCAGACAATGACCAAGCACAATTCTAAAATGAACATGAACCATCACTTTTGTATTTAATAGTTAGAAGCATATGTCTAATGTTCGAGGATTTTCTAACTATTCTCCAACTGATCACAATTCATGTGGAACAAGGAGCATATTTTTTCTCATTTCTCCTTTCTTTCCACAGAGGTAATGACAGTAAGGTTTGGCTTATGATATAAGTGTGAATGTCTTTTTTGATGTTACTTAAAAAATTAAAAGTTTCCAGGAGCCATTGGCTCAGATCTGTAATCCTCACTATTTAGGAGGCTGAGATCTGAGGATCGAGGTTCAAAGCCAGCTCAGTCAAGGAAAGTCCTTTAGATTCTTATCTCTATTTCCAATTAACAACCAGAAAACCAGAAGTGACGCTGTGGCTCAAAGTGGTAGAGTGCTAGCCTTGAGCTGAAGACCTCAGGGACAGTGTTCTGGCCCAGAGTTTAAGCTGACCAACAACAAAAAAAAAAAGAAAGAAAAGAAAAGGAAAGGAAAGGAAAAAAACTATTTTAAAAATAGATGTTTGACATAACTCAAAGGAATTGGGATTAAACTAATCATTCCAATATTTACTTGTTTTTGAGCATACTACCAACATTTCAAAGGAGGAATGAATGAATGAGTGTCAGTGCTGATGTGTGTTGCTTTTGGCCTGATAATTATTGGCGGTTTGAGAGAAAGAAACTGTCGTATTTATCATAGACTTGGCTATGAATTATCTTAGATGGCAGAATTTTATATATAATTCCTAATGATTTTATACTTTTTCTAGGGTGCCACGATGAATCAGATGGAGAAATTCAATCACACCATTATACCACAAGTCACAGAATTTATTCTCTTGGGGATCACCAACAAACCCTATCTGCAAGTGCCACTCTTCGGGATCTTTCTCACCATATACATGGTCACAGTGATGGGCAATCTCGGCATGATTGTCCTCACCCATGCTCACTCTAAGCTCCATACCCCGATGTATTTTTTCCTTAGACATTTGTCAATCACTGACCTTGGTTATTCCACTGTCATTGGACCAAAGATGATGATCAACTTTGTGGTGTGCAAGAATATTATTTCCTTCAATGGATGTGCCATCCAGCTGGCATTCTTTGAGATTTTCATCATCAGTGAATTGTTCATTCTCTCTGCCATGGCCTATGATCGATTCGTAGCCATCTGCAAACCTCTTCTCTACGTGATCATCATGTCAGAGAAAGTGTGCTGGGGCTTAGTCCTTACTTCTTATCTCTACAGCACTTTTGTGTCTCTATTGCTCACGGTTAAGTTGTTTACTTCATCCTTCTGTGGGACTAATGTTATCCGTTACTTTTACTGCGATTGTCTTCCTCTGATATCTATGCTCTGCTCTGACACACATGAACTAGAACTAATCATTTTGGTTTTCTCAGGTTGTAATTTGCTCTCCTCCCTCCTGATTGTCCTCATATCCTACTTGTTTATTCTTGTAGCCATTCTCAGAATGAACTCAGCAGAAGGGAGATACAAGGCCTTCTCCACCTGCAGCTCACATCTCACAGTGGTGGTTGTGTTCTATGGGACATTATTGTTTATTTACCTGAAGCCCAAATCCAGTCATGCTTTTGATATTGATAAAATGGCTTCTGTGTTTTACACCTTAGTCATTCCTATGCTGAATCCATTGATCTACAGTCTAAGGAATAAAGAAGTGAAAGATGCTCTAAGGAGAGCATTAACTTATAAATGCAAAATCCCCACTTAATACCTTAATATTTTGTGGTTTGCTGGGCCTGAGCCTTTGCTTAATATTTTGTCATATATAAAATATTGTCCTAGAACTGGAGGCATGGCCCAAGTTGTAGAACAAAAGTAGTGAGCTAGAGCCAGAGCATGAGGACCCCAGTGACAGAAAAAGAAAGAAAGAAAGAAACAAAGAAACAAAGGATAAATGAGGACAAATCATATTGGTGTTTATAGTAGCTACAACTAATGAAAGTCATACAGATTTTTGGTTAAAGTTAGAGTTGCAGAGTTCTATATAAGTCTCAGAGTTGAGTTAGTCATATATATACGTACATACATACATACTTATATTCTACAGCAGTAACTGGTAGAAAATTTAAATAAGATTGTATGTGATGAATGCATTGGTTCAACAGGAAGCAAGATAGTAAGTAAATATGTGATTATAACATAACATTGCACCTTATTTTTAAAAGTTTGGCTAAGAATGAGGTGACACATTCCATGTCTGAATGGGGATTTAATCAAATCAAGGTAATGCTTTCTATATCGTGGTTAGATTGGTTATCTAATATTGTTTATAAGAAACTATGCAAAGGTACTAGACAATTCTATATCTTCTGGCAGATTCTCATTTTTAGTTTTATTTTTTTTTTCCAATCCTGGGGCTTGAATCAGGGCCCGGGCTCTGTCCTTGAGTCTGTCTGTACTCAAAGCTAGCACTCTACCACCGGAGCCACAGCACAACTTCTGTTTTGTTTCTGTTTGTGTGGTACTGAGAAATTGAACCCAGGGCTTTCATGTATGCTAGGCAAGCAGTCTCCAACAAAGTCACATTTCCAGCCCCATTTTCTTAATCTTTAGCTTCACAGTACACGGATTTAGGATTGAAATGATCAAAATAAGTGTCAATTGGGTTTCTACTGGAATGTCTATTTTAAAGAATAAATGATGATTATTATATAGATTAAAGATGAAGAAATACACTAAATAATTGTTTTCATTTCTAAATCTCTTTTGTTTCCATAATGTGTTTATTATGACATAAAATCCAAGGTAATGCACTAATGCAATGCTTTTTACACTGTGTATGAAGGGGTGTGTGTGTGTGTGTGTGTGTGTGTGTGTGTGTGTACATGTGCTTGTACTGGGATTGAACTCGGAGCCTCTTGCTCTCCCTTGACTTATTTTGCTAAAGGCTGGCATTCTACCACCACAGCCACAGTTCCACTACCGGCTTTTTGCTGGTTATTTGGAGGTAAAAGTTTCATGGACTGGTTTCAAACCATGCTCGTCAGATCTCAGCTTCCTGAGTGAATAGGAATGTAGGTGTGACCAACTGCTTTCTGTCAAATGGCTTCTTTCACCTTTTACACCACTCCAGGCTGATATAGTACATAATCACTGTAATGCATAGCTTCAATTCTTACGTTACATCTTTATTACATATTTATACCTTATATATTTATACTTTATTCATACCTTATATCTTTACTCACACACATGAAACACTCTTTTTGATGGATTTTCTTTAATTTTCTGCATGACACAAGAAGCTGTTGACTTTGGTGTTGAGTAGCTGAGGACAGCCAGCTAAAGAAAATTGTCTCTTTCATTATTTTATCCTCAATATCTAAAGAGTTTATCCTTCATTTGACATTTGATATTTGATATTGAGATGTAACTTTAACAAATTTGTTTTAAATTGCGCATCAAACCATAACATTCACATTTTAATAACTACGACAACATGGTGATTATTCTCAGATAAGAAAGATTGTATGCCTCTCCTTACGGTATAGCATCAAATTGATCTTGCATAGCTATAGGCTACTTCTCTACAGTAGGGAAAGAGCCACTATAGCTAAAACCATCTTAAGGCACACCCCAACAGGGAACTCTCACTGCTGATTTTACTATTGACAAAGAAACTATAAAATCTCTACAGTATACAAGGCAATGCTCCTTTTCAAGTAAATAAATAAATCAGTAAATGGGCTAATGGAAGGGAATCAAGATCCTAAAACATGAAAATATGTGTATTTAGTTCATTACCTGTTAAGAAACCTATTATTAAATTTTACTGAAGTTACCATTATAACTGTGTTATTTGTAATGGAGTTAATTTCACCAGCAAGCAGGAAAAAAATATGTCCAGAATAACATCTGCATTTGTGTTGCTTACATTTTTCTTCAAAATAGTAAAAATTAGAAATATTCCACTGTGAAATATGAAAGCATAAATTATGGTATATTCAAAATACAGAATACTGTTCAGCAATAGCAAAAACTGAACTCCCCATCCCTAGAGAAGCTTTATCTAAGGCAATAAAAGTCATGGTCAATGTTACCTGGCATCTCAATTAAGCAAATTTATAACAAAAAATATTAGGAAACAATTTTGGAGTAATAGAAGTATTGATGGGGAAAGAACAATTTCTGAACATTATCCATATACACTAGACACTTTTTCTTTTTTATCGGTCGTGTGGCTTGAACTCTGGGCCTAGGCATTGTTCTTAAGTTATTCAGCTCTACCACTTGAGCTACAGCACCACTTCTGGATTTCTGGTGGTTAACTGGAGATAAGAGTCTCATGGACTTTCCTGCCTGGGCTGGCTTTGAACTGCGATCCTCAGATCTCAGTCTCCTGAGTAGCTAGGATTATAGACATGAGCCACCAGCACCAGGCTCACTAGACATTTTTAATATAATTTATTATCACATAACCAATAAACAAATTAATATAATATACAATAATATATTATCATATTACATGTTATATAATAGTTTATCATTTCTAGAAAATTCTAGAAAGATGTATATTTTATATATATACATATATATATATACATTATAAAGTGGGAGAAAAATGAGGGAAGGGGTAACAATGTTTGACAAGAAATTTACTCACTACCTCATATATGTAACTGTAACCCCTCTGTACATCACCTTGACAATAAAATTAAATTTAAAAAATAACATTTATGCATATATCTAGAAAAATTATTCTCCAAAAATATTCTAAATATCTCTACTATATATTAAATGCACAAAACATACATATTTTTTCAAGGTATAGAAAATACACTTGTGATACATTTGTAGTGATCTTTACACAAAGGCTTGATGTCCTGTACTGTTTGATTCTTCTCAGGCAGTCATCTAAAGTGTCTCAATTGAAATAGCAGATTAAAGAAAGAGCAAGAGTTTTAAAAGACATACCCTCTTTTTGTATGCAGTGCATACTATTTCCAGAAATAATAACTTTGCCAATTTATTGTTTGAACAAAAATGAATAAATATCCATCACGGAGCTGATGAAATAAATTCTGCAGTGTTATAATTTATTTTAATTTGCTTGCAAAACTATCATATTCTGGGCTTGGAAGTATTCCATTTTTAACCATCTCTACCTGTAAATAAGGTGTTTTGCCAGTTATCTTAATCACTGTGTCCCTTACTGAAAGACTCAGAGCGCAGCAAAGAAGCCCCCAAGGATTGTGGTTAGATGGATTCCCAGAGAAGAACCTAGCAAGGGTTGGCTCTCAGGGAGCATCTTCCCCTAGGGACATGAATTCAATGTGAGGATCTTGGAGTCACCACAGCTTCAAGTTAGGATGTCAACAGTTTATAGAGGCACATCAGCTCACATTGATTCAGCTATGAGGAGAATTTTCACTAACTACATGAAGTCATTCCCCTTTAGAGGTGGGTAGAACATGTTGATTTTTAAAAAATGAGTCCCCCACTTTGATGCAAGAAGATGGAGAATTACATGAAATGAGTAATATAAGATGTATGTTAAGATTTTTTTGTAAGATTTTTAACATTCTTAGCAGTGCAAGGTATTCAATATGATCTGCTGGTTATGTTTTCAAATTGGAAGTCTCATTATGTCTCTTATAATGATTATGTAATATCATGACTGGAACAATGGTGTTTAGTGAGTTTATATATATGATAAGTTGGTTGGTGATATACTATCAAAAATCAAAATTACATATTTATGACACGAACTTGGTCGCAATACTATGCAAAAAAATTTTAAATATATTCTCTATTAAGAATAAAACTATATGTTATAATTTTGTTAGAATTTTATCAATATAATGTTATGATGGCTTGGCATTAAGGTACATACCTTCAGTATCAGCACACAGAAGGTTCAGGTAAGAGGAAAGTGAGTTCAATCTGAAATACCTAGTCAGGATCAGTTTGGGCTACACAGTGAGATCATAAAAAGAAAAAACTCATGATATAAAGGCATAGGCATAGAATAATCTAATATGTGATCAATACAATAATGGAACATGATTAAGCTATCAGAGTAAATTAAATTTGTTAACATTTCCATTGAAATTATACCTAAAAGAAGGATTTTAATTGATGTCAAAGAGGAGGACCTCACATTTAGAAGAGAAATTAATATAAGCAGGTGGTCTTCAGATGTAGAAATCTAGATTTTTTGTTTAAGATGACAAATCCTCTGACATTTTCAGGTGTGTGTGTATGTCTGTCTGTGTGTGTGTGTGTGTTTGTGTGTGTGTGTATCATGTTTAAAACTGAATGTACTTTTCTTGTGACAGTGTCTTATTTGCAACCAATACTGTTCTTGAACTCACAGTCTTCCTATGTCTACTCTTAATGAGTATACCAACCGCCATACCTAGCCATCTTATTTTTTCCCCTAAGCTAGAATCCTTAAACTAATAAATTTTTTGCAGGTTCAAAATAATGGAAATTGAATGAGGAAGACATACAATTTTTAGCAGAAAAATACAAGTCTTTTAATAGAAGTAGAACATTCTCCCATTACTTAGATCAACTGCTTTGAACTCTCATAAGACCAAAGCAGGTGACAGAGTTGAAACATTTCATGTACTTGTGCAACAATGGAACAATGAAGCTTGCTGATGTTGATTTGAGAATGTGGGAGACAAAATCAAGGAAATGCATGGAGGGACTAAGTCTGATTAAGGAAAAGGCTGTTTTGTGTGTAACTTGTTAATAGAAAAATAAGCTTTCTCTCATGTAACTGTAATCACTCTGTACAGCATCTTTATAATAAAATAAAAAGTTTTTTTTAAAAAAAGAAAACTAAAATTTCACCAAACAGCATAAGAGTAAATTACCACAATACTTTGCATTATTCAGGATCATTCATTTCCTCATCTTTTATTTCACACTTAAGATCCAAGGTACAAACTAATAATAAGTCTATAACTTAATAACATCATAAAGCAAGTCCTCAAATGATACATTAGGTTAGGGCATTTAATAGTTTATTATATTGCTTTTTCTCACTCCATACAAGGACATTTGCCCCCAGAAACTTGCACTAATAACTAGATTAGATCAACATATGGCTCAAGAAAATCTAGCCATTTCCCTCTAGAAAATAATATCTGAAGGTGTCTAATCAATCCTTTTGATTCTTTATCCAAACAGATGTGTTTCCAACCCCTCCATGGCCGCTGTAAACATCACTCGGGTCACTGAGTTCATTCTTATAGGTGTTTCAGATCATCCTGAACTGCAGCTCCCTCTTTTCTTCGTCTTTCTGATCATCTATGGGCTGACTGCAGCGGGAAACCTGGGCATCATCACGCTCACCAGTGTGGACTCTCAGCTCCAAACCCCCATGTACTTCTTCCTGCGACACCTGGCCATCATCAACCTTGGGGACTCTACTGTCATTGCCCCTAAAATGCTGATCAACTTCTTAGCAGCCAAGAAGAGCACCTCGTACTACGAATGTGCCACCCAACTGGGTGGCTTCCTGGTTTTCATTGTGGCTGAGATCTTCATGCTGGCGGTGATGGCCTATGACCGCTACGTGGCCATTTGCAACCCTCTGATGTACACGGTGGTGGTGTCCCGGCAGGTCTGCGTCCTGCTGGTGTCTCTCACTTACCTCTACGGCCTGTTCACCGCGGTGGTGGTCACCTCTTGTGTGTTCTCCGTGTCCTATTGCTCCTCCAACGTCATCAACCATTTCTACTGTGACAATGTCCCTCTGTTGGCATTGTCCTGTTCTGATACCTTCTTTCCGCAAACTGTGGTCTTCACCTCCGCAGCTACGAATCTGTTCTTTTCGATGAGTATCGTGCTGATATCTTATTGCAACATCGTCCTGTCTATCCTGAGAATACGCTCGTCGGAAGGAAGGAAGAAGGCCTTCTCCACCTGTGCCTCTCACATGACAGCCGTCACCGTGTTCTACGGCACGCTGCTGTTCATGTATCTGCAGCCTCAAACCAGCCACTCCCTCGACACCGACAAGGTGGCTTCGGTGTTCTACACACTGGTGATCCCCATGCTGAACCCCATGATCTACAGCCTGAGGAACAAGGATGTGAAGGCTGCCTTAAAGAGGGTCGGGGCACACCCTGGCCATTCCATCAGGCAGATGGAATGAAGAGCGCGGTGGGTAAACTGAGAGAGATGACTGCTACTGTCTTATCTATGAAACAGAAGGTTAGGTGACCAGAGGGGAACATGGCAACCAAGGTATTATGAACTGCTGGGCACAAATGCCAGATGGTTGTCCTAGCTACTCAGGAGGCTGAGATCGGGGGATCACAGTTCAAAACTAACTGGGACAGGAAAGGTTATGAGATTCTTATCTTCAATTAAGCTCTGAAAAGCGGGAAGTTGAGCTGTGGTTCAAGAGGCAGAGCCCTGGCCTTGAGCAAAATGGCTCAGAGACAGTTGACAGGCCCTAAGTTCAAGCCCCAAGACTGGCACAAAAAAAAAAAAAAAAGAAAAGAAAAGTAAAGAAAAAAGAATTTCAGAATGAAGACAAGATGGAAATTAAATAAGATAAATTTGAATCAACAGTACACATTATGGACAAGTGAAGAGCAGGTGCTGTTTTGTTTGTTTTTCTGTTTTGTTTCTTCTTGTATCTACTGGAGAATCATAGATCTATACGATCACAATCATCTTCTGAAGCCATAACTTATAAATGACTGAAATCCTTTTCACACTAATTTATCTAATTCAATTAGACAATAATATTTAAAATAAATATATTTTTTCTTACTTTTTCATGGATGTCTAATATGACCACTGACTTTAAGTTCTGAATAAGTATATGAAGATTAAAGTCACTTTTCAATTAATGTGGTATCTAATTTTTAAAAGAAAAATGGAGAAAGAAAACTACTTTATACTGTACTTGATTTTTAAATTTGATAGATTATGTAAAACATTCCATTCTCTTTAAGAATCTTTATTTTATAAAATAAACATTATACAATTGTTTAAGTCTTTACTATATAAAATTTTACATTTTATGATTCTATCATAAATAATAAACCATATATGTCTGGAGATATCTTGTATCATTATAAAACATATTTCTTGCTTGTAATGTTACCTTATAATTTTGATAGGAAAGTTTTACAATTTTAAATTAATACGTGTTACAAAATTTATCTCAGAATTATAAAATTAGAACCATAGGATATTGGGATATTGGTGTCACACACACACACACCCCACACCCCACACCACACCATCACAATCACCATCAAACTAAACCTCAGTTGGAAATAGGCTTTTCTGAGAAAGACCCAGAGTTGAGAGCCTGGGAAAGTATGGGTACCCCCTTCCCTCCACCCACACCTCCCAAGGAAGAGGAAATGTAGAGAGATATGAGGGGCAGATGGGATTGTTGAGCCTTCCTTTCAGGGCTGATACCTGTTGCAAGCTATGGGCAGTGGGTGCCGGGTCCAAGGGTTGGCCACGCCCCCCTCAAATCTGACATGGTTGAAGATCTTCTCTGCCAGGGCAGGAGATTCCCCCACCTCCTTGGAAGCTGGCTTATGTGAATGAGGTGCTCTTTCTATTGACTGATATTTTCTTCTTTATAGGATACACTTCTCTCTTACTTTCAATGTCTATTTTTGGATACAGAATCTTACTAAAAGCCTTAGGCAGATCTTGAAACCTGTAAATTAAGACCTTCCTGGTGTTTGAGATGCATTGCTCTCATTTTAGTTTGTGCATTTGTTTAGTTAGTAGTTACACACTAGGGATGACTACTGTGTGACCATGAGAAGCCTACATAATTTGCCTCCACAACTCTAGTCTGCTCATCAGCTTGGATTCTCTTGAATCATAAATCCATACCTTGTCTACTAGTTTGTTTATTACCTCAATCATTATTATGAGCTTACATTATTTATAAGTTTGACTTTTCCAAGAAGAACCATGGAAGCCACTTTTATTTGACAATACCCTTGTGAGTGATATTTTAAAAATCCCATCTGAATCAATTCAATGCACATATAGCAGGAAAGCTGAAGAAATTCACAATCAGTCTCCACAATCACATTCCTAGATGGTTATCAAATTGTTTCTATTTACTGAGATTAAATCTATGTTTGGATTATGCACAGCAGCTGCATAACAATAAATAATCAATAAACAGTAGAAGAAGCCAAATTCCTTCAACAGGAGAAACAAACAACTTGTGATGATACTCAGAACTATGCATCCAAACAACATCAGCTATATAAAGAAACAAGAAACTACTAAATGCATGTTGCTAAGTGAAAGACATTCATCTAAGAAGACTAACTACATCATTTCAATTTGAATTTTATGTGAAAGGAAACAGTAGAGAAGCTGTCTTTCAGAGGCTTAGAGAGAAGAAGTTGTGGACATAAAGGGTTAAGTAGCTGGAGCACCTAGGATAATTTTTCTGTAGCAAAACTTTCAGCATGTCATTTTCTTGGTGGATAAAGGCAAGGTGTATTTTTCAGTAATCACAAAGCTATAATTTGTAAAGAGTAATTTTAATAAAAAGGATGAAGGGTAATTTTAATGAGGGCATCTTTCAACTAAATCATTCAAAAAGTCTTAAGAAAACTAAAAATATAGAATATGACAAAGCAATGTGTTCTGTTAAAATACGTAAAATAGGCTAACCTAAATAATACTGGCAAAAGTAGCAAGATTGAAGGTAAAAGGCACCACACTGTCTCTAGGAAGTTGTTATAAGACTATAGTTTAATATTTATCATACCAGCATACATACATGAATAATAGAACAGAACAAGTAAATGGATTGCAAGTAATTAGGTTTCAAAGTACTGGAGAAGCGAGTTAAAATAATCAGGGAATAATCAGGGAGAGTAGTCTAGAGTAATTCAAGTGACACTGAATTGTATTAGAGACAGAAGAAACTCATGTTCAGCTTATTATAGACAAGTATGTTTCCAGGTATAAAAACTTTCATGTAGCCGGCGCTGGTGGCTCACGCCTTTAATCCTAGCTACTCAGGAGGCTGAGATCTGAGGATTGCGGTTCAAAGCCAGCCCGGGCAGGAGAGACCTTGAGACTCCTATCTCCAATAAAAAAAAACCACCAGAAAACCGGAAGTGGTGCTGTAGCTCAAGTGGTAGAGTGCTCACCTTGAGCTGAAGAGCTGAGGGACAGCGCCCAGGCCCAGAGTTCAAGTCCCACGACCGACAAAAAAAAAAAAACTTTCATGTAGATATAGCTACACATATTTGTAAATGACTTAGTACACACATATGTATCTCTAAGATCTGTCAGCTGAGAAGGCCTAGAAATATGGGTATACCTCAGTAGACATAAATACATGAAGAATGCAAAAGTTTCAAATGACATTTCAAAGTAAAAGAATCAGAGGCTGCTTTGGCAGGGAAAATAAAGAGTTTTCTTATAAGATGATTCCAAAGATTATCACAGTGTGAGAAAAGAATTATTGAAGGAAGCAGAGTAAGAAAAAGAAAGACAAAGGGGAAGAGTGAGAGAAAAAGAGGGGAAGGAAGAAAGGAAAGGAAGGAAAGAGGGAGGGAAGGAAGAAAGGAAAGAAAGGAGGGAAGGAAGGAAGAAAGGAAAGGAAGGAGGGAGGGAGGGAGAAAAAGGGAGGAAGGAAGGAAGGAAGGAAGGAAGGAAGGAAGGAAGGAAGGAAGGAAGGAAGGGCAACAAAGAGCAGAAAGATGAGATAAAGAAGTGAAAAGAAGGGTAAGCTTTACTTAATATGCCCTACAATAAAGTTCTCACATAGTAATCTTCCCTAATAACTCAGTAAGAAATATGAGATTAATAGTAGTGATCCAATAGAGTCTTCTAAGATGAAACATGTTGACTTTTTAAAATAGCTAGGATAATGGCTGGCATATGTCAAGAAACTATTGAATGATCAATAGTGTTATTGAATAATTATATTAATAAGCAGACCAATTAGGTTAAACCCAATGAAAAATAAACCATTTTTATGACAATTTCTCAAATTCCAGTGCATTTTTATCTTTTTAATTATTTATTTATTTGCTTATTTATGTAGATCACGGGGCTTGAAGTCAAGGCCTGGATGTTTTGTCTGAGATTTTTTTGCTCAAGGATAGCTTTCTACCATTTTGAGCCACAGCATTACTTCTGGTGTTCTAGTGGTTAATTGGAGAAAAAAGACTCATGGACTTCTTTTTAAAGGCTGGCTTTGAACTGCTGTCCTCAGATCTCTATCTCCTGAGTAGCTAGGAGCCACCAGCTCCAGGCTACAATGAATTCCTTTTAATAGCTCCATTAAAATGATGAGCATATGAGTAAACTCTGGCCAATTACTTAGCCCTTCCAATCATAAATCCTATGCATTTTAAATTATTAATTCACTTTAATGTTATTAGAGAGGTTATGTATAGAGGGATTACAATTACATAAGAGTTTTATCAAATGTCTTATAAACATAGTGTTAAGTAAAAGACCTTCAAAGAATTACATATTTTTCTTTTTATAATCTATTTTTATTGTAAAGATGATGTACAAAGGGGTTGCATTTATATAAGCCAGATAATGAGTATAGTTCTTTGGAACAGTGTCACCTCTTCCCCAATATTCTCCAGCTTTTCCTTCCTAACTCCCTTCCCCTGCATATTGTATAGTTCATTTTTTAAATAGTGGCTATTGAGTATCATTGCTTCTTTTATTTACCCTTTGTCCCACCATTTCTGCATTGAAAAATGCTTTGTAATAATTTCAAAATTGATTTATAATCTATCTTTCAAAGTCATATTTAAAGATTGACACTAATAATATAGAAGATAAAAATATTCTAAATATATTTGTAATGATGTATCCTTAGTATGATAGAGCTGTAGATGTACAGCAATTCAAATCCAGTGACTGGCATCAATAAATCTCCTACTGGAGCATGGATTCTGATTTTTCTCGAAACCTTATTTAATTGTTCCCTGGAGTGAAGATCCTTGGGGAGAGAGACACTAACAAAACCCACAGGCAGAAGCCACATGCAGCCATTATGAGGAGGGATAGAAGCACATTCTACCTGGGTAGGTTAAAAAAATTATCTAAAACTGATGGCTTAAAACTTATCAAAATCTGACTCATTGATGGGCGATAGCATCAACATACTGCTTCAAGTCATGACTTTTAGATTAAGTAGAGTTTAATACAGTGGTATTCTTTGGTATACATAAAGATAAGCAGTATTGGCTGTGAGTTTGTTTACATTTTGTATGAATGTATTCATTATGATGCCATATTTCTAAGGAGCACGAGTAGAATGAAAATTCCATTTTAGAATTGGGGAAGTCAATAATAACTCAAGACCAGGATGAGCTAGATGATAATCTTTGTCCTCATGACTTCTTCCTACTGCAATGACTAGATTTTAAGGAGTTCATTGGACAGAGGTTGTCAATCTATCCAGATATTTCCCAAAGAAAATAATATGAGAGTAAGGGGAAGAGATAATCAAATATCATTCCAAAAGTTCATCTTTAGTCCCCCATTACCTAATAGCTAGAAGATTTTCCATCAGAAAGTTAATGGAAAGAGTGTGACATTCATCAATGAAGTACAGACATCAGTCAGGAAAGAAGTATTGAGAACCAGTGATTATGGTGAAGGAAGCAATAAACACAAATGAGATACGTGTAAACTGCTCCCAGAAAACAATACAAAATATGTCAACTCAACATGGAAAGCAACAATCAGGAAAATCTTCATAAGACAGTTGCTATTTCAACACACAATGAAAGGTGTAGTATTGCTCTTTCATTTTTCTTATAGGGAAGAAAATTATAAATGGCATGAAAGAACTCAAAATGACCAGAAGAAAGAAAGAAGAGGCACATGAAAGACTTTATTGTGATTGACAGCTAGAGTCTGATCACATCAAGAGACAGGTTCTTATCTTGGGTCAGTTGCTGTGAGTGGTTGTTGGGGAAACTGAATGAAATGACAATCCAGTGAAAAGTCATTAATTTTTGAGAAAAAAAGTATGAATTACGTTAATACACAGTAAAAGTATCTGAATGCAAATATTTAAGCATTTTTGTGTCTTAGAATTAGAAAATACAAATGACAAACACGGATAAAAAACTTTAGATGAAAATTACAAGAACTTTTCCTTTCCTGGTCTAAGTTCCTTAGCTCTATCTTTAGACTCCAATGAAATTAATAGTTTTCACTGCATATCATTGAATCATGATTGTGCAACTTAAAACAGCTAGGAGCTGGGAAGGTGGCTCAGTGATAGAGTGCTTGCCTCGCATGCATGAGGCCCTGGCTTCAATTCCTCAGCAACACATAAGCAGAAAAAGCCACAAGTGGCACTGTAGCTCAAGCCTAGCCTTGAGCTGAAGAGCTGAGGGATAGAGCCCAAGCCCAGAGTTCAGGCCCAGAGCTCAGACCAAGAAAAAAACAAAACAAAACAGACAAAATCAAGGGAAATATGATATGGATGGGTTCAGAGGATTGCAGAAGAGTTTGAGGTGTTGTGAAGAATTTTTGTGAATGAGTCATTTATTTATTTGTGTTGATGAAAATAGTATGATGCACAGTAAACCAGAGTAGCTTTTGAAAATTTACCTTTATCTATTAGTTGTGTATGAATTTTCTTTTTAGGATCTTAACTTGTATTATGTGGATTGAGCACACCAAAGCATATGATAGAACACAAAACAACATAATGGATAGAAACTAAGGATCTCATTCTGAATATGATTATCTGTTCTATGCTATCCTGTTACATATGTTTATGTATGCATTTTGTAGTCCCAAATCTTTGAATTTGAAAACATCTGAAAGAAAGATCACAGTCTCAGCAACTTGATAAATAAAACCTTACTTTGAATATGCTTCAATTTTTTGCTCTCACTTCTCTCATGTCTCAGTGATAAAAATATTATTCAAGAGCAGTCAATATAATTTAAGTTTCCACGGACCAAGAAGTAGGTATATTATATTGAGAACATAATAATACAGTGTGGACCTGAGTAAGAAATGTGCATTTTAACACCAATCTTACCCAAACCAGTAATTTTATGTTAGTTCTGTTTCTTCTGTTTCATCCTATTCTTGGTCATTTGTTTAAAAGAATGAATGTTTCCTGAGAAGAAACAAGAGACATATGAACCTGGTTGAAACTCTCTTAAAGTTAGCTGTTTTTGTAAATTAACTGACTTGTTCATTTATCATTAAGATTATGATGAAAGTTCAACTGCCTGGATACATTACCAATGTGAAGTAGATAAAAGTAGATGAACACAAAACTGTGTCTCTGTCATCAATGGAACAAAGAGTAGTCATTTCTGCACAGGCAAGGTGGTAAATCTGTGAAGTCAAGGGTTGTGTTTTACTTTATGCTCTGGATAGCATCTGCTTCCTGAGACCATAACTTAAGATATTTTAATTAAACTATTGCTTAAATACCATAGTGAGAAACCCTCTGGATAGAAACGGAAACAATGGAACCCTGTTACCGAACCAATTCTTGTATAAATAATGATTTAAGGGAAAATAAATATCCCTTATATACATTTATCTGTTTCTGCTACCCATCCCATTTCCAGAAGCCAAGTTTATTAACAATTCCTACATGAAAGAAAAAAGTACCTTCACAAATAGGAACGTGTTAAAACACTCTCCATATATGTTGCATTGTAAATGCACCGCTTGGAATTCATTCTCCTATTTCTTCCATCCAGAGGTGAAGAAGGCACATGGCTCAGATCAATTGCACCCAAGTGAAGGAGTTCATCCTCATGGGCCTCACGGACCGCCCGGAGTGGAAGATGCCTCTCTTCCTGGTATTCTTGTCCATCTACCTCTTCACCGCTGTAGGCAATCTAGGTTTGATCCTGGTCATTAGAATAGATGCAAGACTCCACACCCCCATGTACTTCTTCCTTAGCAACCTGGCATTTGTTGACTTCTGTTACGCTTCTGTCATTACACCCAAGATGCTGGGGAATTTTCTGTACAAACAAAATGTGATATCCTTCAATGCCTGTGCAGCTCAGTTAGGCTGCTTTCTCACCTTTATGGTGTCAGAGTGCTTGCTGCTGGCCTCAATGGCCTACGATAGATATGCAGCCATTTGTAACCCTCTTCTCTATATGATCACCATGTCCCCAGGAATCTGCATTCAGCTCGTAGTGGTTCCTTACAGCTATAGCTTCCTGATGGCTCTGTTTCACACCATCCTTACCTTTCGCCTCTCCTACTGTCACTCCAACGTCATCAATCACTTCTATTGTGATGACATGCCCTTGCTCAGACTCACCTGCTCTGACACCAGCTACAAGCAGCTCTGGATTTTGACCTGTGCTGGTATCACATTCATCTCTTCTGTTCTGATTGTCTCTGTGTCCTACATGTTCATTGTTTCTGCCATATTGAGGATGCGCTCCGCTGAGGGAAGACGCAAAGCCTTCTCCACCTGTAGCTCCCACATGCTGGCTGTCACCATATTCTATGGGACCCTGATCTTTATGTACCTACAGCCAAGCTCTAGCCATTCTCTTGACACAGATAAGTTGGCTTCTGTCTTCTATACAGTAATCATCCCCATGTTGAACCCCCTGATTTATAGCCTCAGGAACAAGGATGTGAAAGATGCCCTGAAGAAAGTTACTATGAGTAGAGACCAGGCTTTTGTGTTTCTGAAAGTAAGATAATGATTTTCATTAACTAAGGTTGGTTTTCTGTTATGGCCTCTGATTCCCTCCATTCATAAAATTAACATAATGCTTGGTTCTTAGTTGGTGATAAATAAAGATCTGGTATAAAATAAAATCATTCTCTGTATGCTTTGTAAGCATATTGACTTAGCATTATATTTCCTAATGCAAAAGATAAGATCTGAATTTACACATGTATTTTACATACTTACTTCTTTTATTGTTCGTATTATCATTAGGTAGTATGCAGAGATTTTCATTCACCATGTCAGTCTGTGAGGACAATGCATTTTGATCAATGTCACCACTTGCATCATTCCCTCCTCTCTCCCATCTCTCTCAACACCATCTATCCCCATAAGTTTCCTAGTTCAATTTACATGGTTATTGATTACATAATTAATTGTTACAAATGTATTGCATCTAATGGCTGTACACTTTATACACCTGTAAACAATAGAGAAGACTAAAGGCATTTTGAATGGCCAATAGAAAAATAAATTCTTTAGGAATATTCTCAAAATTAAATAGAAATAGTATCCTCAAAATGAAATGTTATTTTCCAATAAAATTACAGATAACCACAAACCAAGAATGTCAACTAAAAATAACTTTTATCAAAACAGATATTAGACAATGTCTGAAGTTCTGACTGATTTTCGTAATGAGAACGTGGTTTGGGAAAATATTATTGCAGGTGAGGAAAGGTACTCTAAAAATAACCTACAATCCACAGAACTGCCTCTCACATTAAAGGTTTTCAACTCCAAGACATCAATTTAATAATAATAATAAAAAATAATCAACACTGAGAAAGTGTGCCTTAATCATTATGAAGATTTCATTCATGTCCAAGAGGCTGGTATTCCTGTATGTTGTCTATCAACTATCAAGACTAATATTGTAAGTACAGTTAAATTGTATTTATATCATTCTTCTGTCCTTTTTTTTTTTTTGTAAGTTGTAGGGCTTGAACTCCAGGACTGGGTGCTTTCCCTGAGCTCTTCAGCTCAGGGCTAGTACTCTACTACTTGACCACATCTCCACTTCTGGTTTTCAAAGTGGTTTATTGATGATAATCATGGCCTTTCCTGCCCTGGCTGGCATTGAACCGTGATCCTTAGATCTCAGCCTCCTGAGGATTACAAGTTTGAGCCATCATGCCCAGCTCTTCTGTCAGTTTCTATTTAGGGTATTTTGGGGTTTCCTTGTCAATCATGCATAAAACCAGTAATTTCTTACATTATTTCCTGTTACTATAGCTGTCTCTTTTTCTGGTAGCATGTATTGTCCCAAATTATTTTTTCCTTTGACATTAATATAGCAAATAATGCTCTCTACTAGCTATGAATTTCATAGAATAAGATACTATTCTTTATTTTCAGTAAATTCATACCAACCATTTTTTATTTTTGCCTTATACATTTTTGTTGATTAATCATCTCTGTCTTTGATTGGAATACATGGTTCATTAATATTTCCTATAATTATTAGCATGGTAGATTTTATGTCTATAATTTTGATAATTTTATTCTAAATGGCTCATGACCTTGTGTTTCCATGTCAAGTCTACCACCTTTTTGTTGAAGATTTTAATTTTTGGCCAGTCCTGGGGCTTGAACTCAGGGCCTGGGTGCTGTCCCTGAACCTTTTTGTGATCAAAGTTAGTGCTCTACCACTTGAACCACAGCTCTACTTTCAGCTTTTCCTGTGATTAATTGGAGATGAGTCACTCAGACTTGCCTACTCAGACTGGCTTTGAACCACGATCCTCAGATCGCATCCTCTGTAGCTAGAATTGCAGGTGTGAGCCACTGTGCCTGGCTGAAAAGTTTATTTAGATATTCCTTTTGTGTATTGCTAGATACGTGGCTACATTGATGCTCTTCTTAAAGGTTTGTTGTTTATGAACACTTTGATATTATTGTGGGTTTTTTAATTGCTACTATTTTCTTGTTTACTGACTTTTCTGGGCATTTCCTGTGGTGTGGTGCTACAGTTGTCTGATGAGTATTTCCCAAATGTCTGGTATTGTTTTTATTAAAATATAACCATTTGTGTTGAATAAACCCTTCAAATTGTTTCTGGACTTTATTGGCTCTCAAAGTTCTATAAGAGTTGAATATCTCTCACATTTTCATCTCCCTTGATAAAAATTATATAAACATCATTTTAATCACTCAGCTAATTGGTATCTTTTATGACTACATAGATCCATATGTTTTCACCATAAAAGATCAAAGCCTCTAATTGCTATCATACTGGTGGTTATGGATTTAAAATATGAATTTAGGAAAATATAATTCAGTCCATAACTGATTCTTTTATTCCCCTAATATACGTCAAACTCATGTTCTCTTTTTCTTATGGCCACAGACTGACAAGAGAATTTACCAAAGGTAACTAAAAATATAAAACAATAGTAGACAACAATAGTCTAGAAGAGGAAATGAATAATGAATAATTTCAAGGAGTAAACCAAGAGAGAGAATGATTACTTAAAAATACTTTGGAAGTGTCTTGAAGGCTTGAGTGTTCAGTCCTTTACATGCTATACTGGAAGAATTTTCACAGGTCAATTTTTGTCAATTACCCCCAAGATAAGTTTAAATTCTTGGTATTAACAAGAAAAAGTAAAGAATAATTATATTCAAGAAAATGAAATTATCATAACAGCACAGTTATGTCTAAAAGCAAGACTTTAGATCTGTGTTTTTATTAAAAAAAACAGAATCATGATAATTGATCTCTAGTCTTCCTTGCCATTCCTGTGAGACTGGGGCTCTAATTTCTGTGATGATCTTATTTACATCGTAATCCTAAGCAAATCCTTGGGGTATAAAGTCACTGATAAAACTCCACAGTTGGTTGCTGCCCAAACTTAGAGAAGAAATAGGAACACTCTCAACCAAGTAAGTTCAAAGAACAGTCGTCAAAATTGGGACCACGATAAGTATTTTTAAACTGAGGTAAAGTAGAATATGGCAGATTTCACAGTCAAACTTTTCAGGTGCCATTGTCTGAAGTAAGATGAAATAGTATTGCCTCTGGGTTTCCTTTAGTTATATCTGTATGTGTCATCATATAAAAATTGGAGAAAGGTTTGAGAACTCCAAGATAAAAATCCATCAGGCTGTCTGAGAAACGTAGGCATGCAATTCAAAACTATTTTTTCTAATATTTTATTTTAAAAAATCAATCATTTTTCTTGGGAGGAGGAGGTGTCCATATCCAACTTACTATATTTGATATAGAAGATGGACATTAGTTACTAACAAGAGGCAGAGGTATTGAATTGCGACTGTGAAAGTTAGTCTTTTGGCTGGATGTGGTAGCACAGGTCTGTAGTCCTCACATCTTGGGAGGCAGCAAGGAGGAACTGTGGTTTGAGACCATCCCAGGCAAAAGTCATAACATCTGTGCTCCTGCACAGTAAAGAACCTATAACTTCTCCAGGTGTGTTTTTCCTTTTATTCCTTGTGCAAAGAAAAACATATCGGTTAGGCTCCTTTCCCTTTTTATTTTTTTTCCTTGCAGAGTTTATGCTTGAGAAGCTAACATTTTATTTCAGCCATCTCTATCTTCAATTTCAAAGATGTGTTTCACAAATTGCACACAAAGCTGTGTCCTTAGCTCAGGATTGTCTGCTGATTTTCTTGTTTGCTATCCTCTATGCTCAAGTCTTGGAGGTGTTGCACCTGGACCCAAGAACATTGGCAATTCAGCTTCTAATAGCATTTAAAAGTGGTTATTCTGATCATTGACTTCAATATATTTAATAAAACATGCCTTTTAGTACATTAATAGAATGTTACCCACTTTAAAACAAAGCCATACATGTTATGCATTCAACATAAGTTACTTCTTCCCTTTTTGAGGCAGTATATTGCTGTGTTTGAGAGAGAGAAAAGAGGAAAAGAGAAGAAAGAAAAGTGAAAGAGAAGAGATTCTGATCTATTACCTTAAGGGATTTGGCAGCAAGAGTAATTATGTATGTTATGCTGATTTAAACTGAACTTTTCATTGATGTTCGTATTAATGAAGTCTAAGAACAGTAGATAAAACATGTGAAGACAGTCCACTTAAAATAATAGACTAAAGAAAGAGAGCTATTAATAAATGGTAATTGTAAGTAGGAACACCTGGATACATTAATCAATTTAAACAAAAATTATTTTATTATAATATAAACAAAATATTTGTCAAATGTCGATATCCATTTAACTTCATCCTAGAAGTTGAGTCTTTACACAAAAATGATATCTTTGCAATTGTGCACCAGGAAAATCTTGGTAAAATATTTGTTCATGTAAAGATGAGGTTTATTTGATCAGGCACCTGTTCCCAACAGCTTCAGATCTTTGCTTGTGCTGGTATCATGTATATTTTCTCTCTAACAGTTGTCATTGATTCTTATGCCAACCTTTCTGCTATCGATTAGTAAAATCTGTATTTAACAAATGTGTAAATAAGGAATGAAATAAATAATAACCTTATAGAATATACTATAGTGTCTCTCACAGTGTTACCAAGTTGCATTATTATGATAATAACAAAGATTCTAGAAAGCTCTAGCAAACAGCCTGGGGTGATAGAGAATGAAAGAATATACAGTTCTATATATGTCAGCTCTGAAGTCATAGGAAATTTGGGTTACATAGATATGAGGACTCAAATAGACTCACTTCTTGTATTGGCTGAGATTTCTAAATAAAACTATTGGTTTGGATATTTGAAGGACATTAGTTAAAATTCAAGCAGTATAATATATAGGGCTTTGAGTAAAGAAAAAAGTCAATGTAGACTGACTCCCATTCTATAATATTTAACTTCATAAATACAATCAATTTTGGTATGGGGGGAAAAGTGGAGAGAAATAGATATCCCCTACACACCATCCCTACTAATCTACATTCTATCTTTAAAAAACTTCAATTGGGCTAATAAGTCTGTACTTTTGTGTCTATGATGAGTCCTTTACAGACTGTTAAGGCAAAACTATTACAGAACTGATGAACTAGACATTCTTCATTGACAGAACTTGAAGACAAACACCTCTGATGAACTGCACTCAAGTCAAGCAATTTATTCTTGTGGGCCTCTCAGATCGTCCGGAGTTGAAGATGCCTCTCTTCCTGGTATTCTTGTCCATCTACCTCTTCACAGTTGTAGGCAATCTAGGTTTGATCCTGGTTATTAGAACAGATGCAAGACTCCACACCCCTATGTACTTCTTCCTTAGCAACCTGGCTTTTGTTGATTTCTGTTATTCCTCGGTCATTACACCCAAGATGATGGGCAACTTCTTGTATAAACAAAATGTGATCTCCTTCAGTGCCTGTGCGGCTCAGTTAGGCTGTTTCCTGGCCTTCATGACAGCTGAATGTTTACTCCTAGCTTCCATGGCCTACGACAGATACGTGGCCATCTGTAACCCTCTCCTCTACATGGTTGCAATGTCCCCAGGAATCTGTATTCAGCTTGTAGCTGCCCCTTACAGCTACAGCATTCTAGTTGCAGTGTTTCATGCGGTCCTTACCTTCCGCCTGTGCTATTGCCACTCCAATGTCATCAATCACTTCTACTGTGATGACATGCCCCTACTCCGGCTCACCTGCTCAGACACTCGCTCCAAACAGCTGTGGATCTTTGCCTGTGCTGGTATCATGTTTATTTCCTCCCTCCTGATAGTCTTTATCTCCTACACTTACATTATTTCTGCTATCTTGCGGATGCGCTCAGCGGAGGGAAGACGCAAAGCCTTCTCTACATGTGGCTCCCACATGCTGGCTGTCACCATTTTCTATGGAACCCTGATCTTCATGTACTTACAACCAAGTTCTAACCATTCCCTTGACACAGACAAGATGGCCTCCGTCTTCTACACGGTGATCATTCCTGTATTGAATCCTTTAATCTACAGCCTTAGGAACAAGGAAGTAAAAGATGCTCTGAGGAAATTCATTGTGAGTACAAACCAGGTTTTTGTGTTTATGAAATTAAGAAAGTGACTCAAATAAAAATCAACTCTTCTGATTTCCCATTATTGCCACTAACGATGTCCCATGATGCCCACTTTTTAATATGTGGGGTATAGATACTGTTTATTGTCTTACGGAATCTTTGACAGATTTCTGCTTTAAAAATGATTTAAGACATAAATATGGCTTTAAATATTGAAGTGTCCTGCTCTTGTTGTTAATGGGAAGCTTATGAACAATAACTCTCATCCCATTACTCAAATAAAAACGTGTAATAAATTTTATGAGTATACAGACAAAGCATAGGCAAGAAGTATGAACATTTATTTCTGGAAATCTTGTACCTTTATGCTTTACCCAACACCAAACCCAAAAGATTAGAATGATCCACCAAGCTTTAAGTAACAGACTTTGCCTCCTACTTCTCTTCTCTTTCTCTACTATTACTTCAACAGCCCCCCAAATAGTAGTAATGTTCCCTGTGTAACATGGTTGTAGTATATGTTCTTCAGCTCAGAGCTCTACTCTGCAGTACTGGTTCTCTTACACTCACTCTTGTTTGGATTCAGTATAGAGACAAGAGCTATCCAGCCTGATAAGATGACTTTGTGGGTAGACAAGAGAGGAAAGCCCTAATTTCCAAACAGTGAATCATACTGTATCAGTTTGTTCTCACTCTGATAAACATACCTTAGTAAAACATCTTAACAGACAACTTACTAAAACATCAACTTCAGAAACCATTTGGGCAAATGGTTTCCATCCATAATGGCAGGAAAGGTCTGGCAAAGCAGAACAGCTCACATCATGACACCCAGCAAGCAAAGAATGTTTGTACTACTAGGCTATCTCATTTTCTACCTCTCATTCCATCCATTAGCTTCCAGCCTATGAAAAGGTGCCATCCACATTCAGGCTTATTCTTTATCACTTAGTTTTATGGAAGTAACCTTATAGACATCTTAAGAAGAATGCTTCAGTAACCTTATAGACATCTTAAGAAGAATGCTTCACTAATCTCTCAGGCATATATCAATTGTATCTAGTTGACAAGATGAATAAATTGACACCTTGTTAATTTTATACCAAATATGTCTTGTAATAACATAATCCTTAATCACCAAATGTATATATCATATTTCATCTTCAGATAAAGTCAAAAATAAAACCTATGTACCTATCAAAATGAACCAATTTCTTCCCCAAAGTTTCAGCTATACTAGTATTGCTCAAAAGTTCAAGATCAAAACTTCTTCTAAGGACTGACAGAAGGTCTAAAGTGATAGAGTGCATCTTTGTAAGCAAAAATAAAACCCTGAGTTCAAGCCCTAGTATAACCCAAGATACCGAAGTGTCATCTGAGACTCAAGGCAGACTCTGAGTTGCAAGCCTCCATGACAATCAAAGAAAGAATTACATATAATGAAACAGAGTAAAGTATCTCTTTCCAAAAGGAAAGAATAGGAGGACACAGAACAATCAGAAAAAAAAACATGATCAACCCCCTGCAGGACAAGCACTGAATCCTATAATCGAGTGTCCAGCATGTGGGCCTGGGGGACATACATGAGCTTGAACATCCCATCCACATAGCTTTGCAAGCAACTACCATATGCCTCTCTCTTGGTTGCCCTTGCTTGCTAAGTCATCGCAGCTGAAGTCACCAGACATTCCTAGTTTCTGGTCTCTCTGACACTCTGGGACCTCTATTGTGCCTCTGTTTTCAGCCTCACCATTTCATTAATTACCATCTCCAGGCCTGTCCTCTGTTCTAACTTTGTCACACGTTTCCCAGTCTATCATTACAGTAAAAAAAAATAGATGATTAGCAGGATCATGAAAAGTACCATCTGAAAATCCAGGTCATCAGTCAAACCCAAGAAAATAAAGTCAAGAATGATTGCCTTAGTCCAATCAGAAATTTCTGTAACAGACCCTTCCAGAACACACCTTCTTATTAACCATGATTCTGGAAAAACCAACCAACAACAGATTCAAGTGGATACTGGAAATAAGGATAAAGTATAGAAACTTGTCCCCTTTACTGGCGCTTAAAGGGTGATACAGAACAAGGAGGAATTCCAAGACAGAGCACTCTCTGGGGAGTTAAAGGCAAGTAGATGTCTTCATTGAAGGCTTTGTTCACTCTTTGATAGACTTTGATACAAGACAAAGAGTACAGAAAAAAATATAGAAGCCTTGTGCTGGTGTATCATGCCTGTAATTCTAGCTACACAAGAGGCTGAGATCTGAGGATCACAGTTCAAAGCCAGACCGGACAGGAAGGTCCATGAGACTGTTATCTCCAATTAACTACCAGAAAACCAGAAGTGGAGCTGTGGCACAAGTAGTAGAGTGCTTGCTTTGAGCTGAAGAGCTGAGGGACAGCGCCCAGGCTCAGAGTTCAAGCCCCACAATTGAAAAGAAAAATAAAATACAGTGACAAAAGGGAATAAACCAAAGAAAAAAGGAAAGAAAAAATACAATGAAAACCTCCTTTCACTAGACACTGTGTTAGAAATAAACTATACAACTTGGAGGGAGGAAGAGAATACAGGAGGGGAAAACTGGGAGAAAATGAGGAAAGAGGTGACACTGTCCAAAAGGAAATGTACCCATTACCTGACTTATGTAATTGTAAGTCCTCTGTGCATCACCTTCACAATAATTTGCAAAGGAAAAGAATCCCAAGATCATCTCTAGAGACCTTTTCTTTGGTCACTGCTATATTCAATAGCAGGAATATACCCTTGGGAATTCCAGTTTATATTCATATTCTAGGGTACTATTTCAACACATTAAAAAAAACTGGGAAATATTTTTTCAAATCCAAGAATCCATGAGATGAAATATTTTATATGTTTTATAATATGTAACTATTATATATTATAGGTATATATTATATGTATTTATCTATTGACTGTATATTTTTTCACTTTTCTCATCTTTTATTCATTCCTATTCTTGCATAGACTCCCTGATTAATTGCTACAACTATCTCCTCCAATTTTGCTGGCAATGTTACCGAAGATATATCAATATATATCATTTGATCCAGAAATACTCCTCTTGGACATACAAATGAGAGGATATAAATGAGAATATAACAGAAACACATGTACACTCATTTTTATGGAATCAGCATAGCTGCCTTGAAGTTGGTGACATGTTAAAAAGTGACAAAGTACATACACAATATTCAATGTGATTTCCATCAATCTTCTAATAACATTCTTCACAGAGGTAGAGAAATGAATCCTGAAGTTCATATGGTAACACAGAAGAACCCAAACAGATAAACCAATCCAGAGCAAAAAAGGCATAGTAAGCCATAGTAAAGGCTAAAGCCATAGTAAAGGCTAAAGCCATAGGAAAGGAAAGCCATAGTAAGGAAAACAGTATAATATTACTACAAAAAAGATGCTTAGGCATATGGAAAACAAGACCAAAAATAACCCCCTACAGTGACAACCAGCTGATTGTTCACAATTGCAAAAGCTATCCAGTAAAGATTGTCTTTTTGCCCAATGATGCTGCGAAAACAGGGAGAAGATTGAAACTTGATGCCTCTACCCTGCATTATACCAGTTCAAAAAGGATCACAGACTTACTGTTACAACTGAAACTTGAAAACTACTACAACCAAAGAAAGGTGAGACACTGGGACATAGAGGCATAGACAATAAATTCCTGAAGAGAGCTTCAATAACTCAGTGAATAAGAGCAGGGATTAATGCAACAGACTGCATCAAATTAAAATATTTCTACACAGCAAAAGAAATAGCCACTACACAAGAGCATTAGAGCCTACAAAAGGAACAAAATATGCCAGCTACTTCTCTGACCAGAGACCCAGAACCAGAATATACAACAGTATTTTAAGACATCCTAAACTTGTAAAAACAATAAAAACAAAATGTTTATAAACAAATGAACTTGGCTCACACACACATATATACACACACATATATATAATAAATTATAAAATAAAATTGCTGAATTTAATAAGTACAGTTGGGAATTAATAGCTCAACTACAAAGATTACCTAATGAATTGTTTTTTTAAAGTTAACAGCATTATGAAAAATCCAGGAAATAGGGTTGTGATTTTGTCAGAAGAACAAAACAACATAATTTTAAACACCTTTTTAAACTAAGTGAGAAACATGTTTTTGAGCCCTATCCAATTCACATTAAGCTACTACTACACTTGCACTATACTAGTAATCAAAATAAAAATTGGTTCATGGGTCAAAACATGAGGCTGTGTTGGCTAGCTGTATGACCTTTACACATGCAAAAATTCACAACTCTCATGAAATCTGTACTAACAATAAAAAGCATGTCACAACTAGGTAAATATTAAAACTCTTTGCTATTGATTTTAATCCTTCATTCCCATTAGGCTCGGTGTACAGTTGTATCATTCAAGTGGTTAAACTTGGCCTATTAAATAAATTGGGTCCCCAAAGATGAACCACCATGAGATAATTGCTTGTGTTTGTGAAACATTATTAGAGTTTTGGCTCTGAAATGACTTTAAATGATGAAATTCAAGGAAACAACAATAGATCATACAAAATACATTCAAACACTGGAGTGGTTAGAAGCATTGTCATCTGCATCGAATTGTGCTAAGACATGCTGGCTTCTTTTGCTTTTGTTGGTCATTCCTCAAAAGCAATGTGTAGGAGGAGAAACTTCAAGGTAATTGAATTTAGAGGTACAAAACCTGAAATTCCTCACACAAATATTTTAATAGTATATTTAGAGTTTACAAATTGCTGAGTCCAGTTAGGTAGGGATTTTAATATATTAAGGGTATTGCAAGTGGTGGAACTAGTCTATAAGAAAGGCTTATTTATCAAACATATAATCAGCCCTCTTAGGAAGTTTGAGTGAAAAACCAGAGCTAAGATTGATGCATGTTAGAAAGTGCATTCAAGGTGCCCCAGAGAGGGTGGTGTCAGATAAGTTATCATAATAAACACAGCATAACCCAGTGTCTGCTTTAGGAACTGAATAAATAAAATATGGAAGTTATTACAGGTAGTATTGTAACGCACAAGTTGAATTACTAGTAGTGTCACCATTTAATCAAAAACCATGAGCAAATGTAGATAAAATATGCTCTTTAATTTGTTGTTCTGGAAGGTAGTCCCATTAAAGAAGCATAAGCCTACCTCAGTTTATATAGGTAGGATAGGTAGGTTATTAATTGATGAACATATTATTTGGATATATTCAGTTTGAGTCTCTGGAATAGCTAATTGAAGTTACTGGGGGAGAAGTTAGGAATATGTGTCTGCAGTTCCGATCAGAAAGTTTGTCTAAAGACTAGACAATGGCATGATCAAATAAGAGATTATTGTCCCTGCACCATTAGATGTCATCTCCTAATAAGGATCTGTAAACTTGACAGGAGCTAGCTTAAAAAAGAATAAATAAGTAATAGGGTGTTTAAAATCATAAACAAAGGAAGCAGAGGCACAAAGTAAAAGTAAACAAAAATATTTGTTAAACACAGGTATTTGTTGTCTAAATAATGAAAACTTAATTTGAAATGAGAGATGCCAATGGACTTGTGCTACAGAAAACTGATAAAGGAATTTACAGTGGGCAAAGCGGAATTAGAATGTGAGGACAATACCACATATAAATGTAGAAATGTAATTGAGTTATAATTGCATACAATGAAATGAGCCTGCAGAAGTGGCTTTTTAAGGATAACTGAAGTAATATGAAGAGTAGAGTAACTGAGTAAAGCCAGAGGAAAACAATCAGGTCACAGGTATGAATTTTTGTGTATCTATAAGTTCCCACTGTATAACCCCTGTTTCCACTGTATTTGATGTCGGTGCCCTGTATCTTGTATATATACTTCTCTAATTTGGAAAAGGGAAGGGAAAAAACAAAATGCTTAAATAGGGATACAGGTTGGCCCATTGTAACAATGATATGTACAAGACATTATGTGGAAAAATGAACTTTACCATTTAAGCAGAGGGGGAAGAGGGAAGTGTAGTTGTGGAGGTGGGAGGGAAGGGATGGTAGGGAAAAAACAAAGGAGGAGGCAACAATGCTTGATAGGAAATGTAGTCATTGCCTTGCTTATATAACTGTAACCCCTCTGTACAGTATTTTTACAATAAAATGTATTAAAATAAATAAAAATAATAAATAAATAAATATTTGAAAATATATGTGATTTGAAACAAACATTTAATAAATTGGAAAAGATAAAAAGCTATGAAAGCAAAAAGAGTAGGAGAAAAAAATTAAAATTATGTATTCCAAATAAGACATAATTCTGGTTTCCACATCATAATAATTAAATGCACTGATAATGTGAATGTTAGTATTCTTCAACTGACAACAGAAAACGTGAAATAATCAGTCTCTCACTAAGGAGAGAAGTGCCAACATCTACTTAGATCAATTAATGGCTGTACTGTGGAGGTCTGTGATGGAATTCTCAGAGACAAAAATATTTCCACAAAAGCAGAATTGAAGCGATGACAGACTGATTTTGAGTTTCTTGCTTGTCAGAGACTTCCTTTGCTTAGGTACATTTCCTGTTGTTGAGATACATTTAGAAAGAGAAAAAACTCAAACCACAATGAATATAATAATGTGCAGGTATCAACGGTTATCCAGTTTATAAAAATATTCTGGAGTCAGTGATTAAGTGTATTATTCCTGCTACACAAAAATAATAGCACAAGCATGTATGGAATCACTATAAGAATTGGACTCAATGGGAACATTCCACCTGTCTGTTTGGAGCCTCAGTGTGGTCAGTCACCTCTGTGATGTTTCCTTATCTGCTCGAACATGTTTGGACACATCCAAGAAGTAAAATTTTCATTTTGTTTAATTGGGTGTAATATTTAAAATATATCAATATTTGAAAAAAATCCTTTTTATAGCACAAGTAGTTCTCAATCTTTTCACTTTACTCGAGATATATATGACTTAGATTAATGAGCTTTTCAAAAGTTTAAAATATAATCTGTTTGTGTTCACAACTCCTTGTAGCTCTGCAGGAATTGAGATTTCTGCCTTGAACAAAGCCTTTCATACTGAAAGTTGGCTCAGCATGAAAACATTCCTTTGAATGTACTCAACATAGAATCTGTGATTTATAATCATCTGATGACCTACAATCATTTATTCCAGTAAGAAGAATATTACACAGAACTTGTGAGCTGATCAGACCTGTTCCATGGCCCATGACAATTCCTCAACAGTGAGTTCATTCTCTTGGGGCTCACAGCTAATCCAGTGCTTCAAGTCATTCTCTTTGGTGTATTCCTGCTCATCTACTTAGGCAGTGCTTTGGGTAATCTTGGATTAATTGTGTTAACCCAAACCAGTCCTCAGCTTCAGACACCCATGTACTTTTTCCTCACACATCTGGCTTTCGTTGACTTCTGTTTCACCTCGTCTATCACCCCAAACACTCTTGTGAATTTTCTACGTGAAGTGAGAAGTATAACGTTCCATGCCTGTGCCGTTCAGGTATGCTGCTTCATTACCTTCGCAGTTTGTGAATTGTTCTTGCTGTCCATCATGGCGTATGATCGGTATGTTGCCATCTGCAGTCCTCTACTTTATGTTGTTCTCATGCCAAGGAGTCTCTGTATTAAAATGATTGTTAGCACATATACTTATGGGTTTGCTGTGGGTCTTGCACAAAGTCTGGCAACGTTTCAGATGTCATTTTGTGACTCCAATAGGGTCAACCACTTCTATTGTGACGACGTTCCCCTAGTTGCTCTGGCCTGTTCTGATACAAGTATCAAAGAGCTGATGTTGCTGATCATTGCTGGGTTCAATACCCTTTGCTCTCTATTGATTGTGATCATTTCCTATGTCTTCATCCTGTTTGCCATCTTGAGGATGAAATCTGCTGAAGGGAGAAGGAAAGCGTTTTCTACCTGTGCATCCCACCTGACTTCCATCACAATATTTTATGGGACAATCATTTTTATGTACCTACAGCCTAAGTCCAGTCATTCTTTGGACACCGATAAAGTTGCTTCTGTATTCTATGTAATAGTGATCCCATTGCTAAACCCACTGATTTACAGCTTGAGAAACCAAGAAGTAAAAAATTCCCTGAAGAGATTGAAAGAAAAGTTACGTTTGGCTAGCAAATAACCTAAGGATTATCAGAGCATGATGAGTTGATTTTGAGCTGGTTTATACCTACACTCACTATGTTGATCAACGGCAGAGTGATGACCTTTGCCTGGAGAGCTCAGCCTCACTGGGGGCATAGTAAATGTCCACTCTCTCATCTCAGTCATTTTCACCTAACAACCATGGTATAAATTTGAATCTCTGACGTTTTAATGGCAGAATGATTTGGAAATATCAGAGAGGGATGGAAGAGTGTGAAGCAAAGAGATAAGATGACAGTACCAGGGAAAATTATACCATTTCCATCATTTCCATCGTATCTTTAATAATTGTCAAACTCAGTGTTTAGAAATAGAAGCTTTGATTGATTTTTGTGAAACATGGATATATTTAGGTTTAGCTGTAAGAGCTCAACTTCTTGCTTTTTATATTTTACCATTATACAATAGACTATCTGGGAAAGTAATAAAGTTTATCAACGAGTTTTATAGACTGGAGTTTTACCACAGGTTTCTGGTCTGCATACATGTTGGAGTGTGTCACAAACCAGATTTTCTTGAGTTTTAAATATTACTCACTGATCCATACTGGACCACATCTCTGCAGCCCCTTTTTAGCATTGTCTTTCAATCTTGTTCTTCCAGAGTCTTAACAGGATTTCAATTCTAAGATACTTTAGATAACCATTTTACCTTTTCAGTTAATTCTGTCATCTTGGCAAATGGCTTTATTTTTCTCCACCTACTTTCACTTCCATAGTATTTCCAGAAAAGCAAAATGTGCCGCTTGTATGTAGTATACATGTCACAATAATGTGTACTATTCTTAATCAACACTGATATTGTTTCAGACATTCCATTTATTTGGTTCAGGTTTTTATGTAACAGACTTTCCAGTGAAATAATCTTCCTTCCTTTAAAATCAGTACCATCCTTGACAATGAATGTACTCATTAGGTTTACTCATATAATTTTAACCCCTCTGTACAGCATCTTTACAATAAAATAAAATAAAACAAAACAGTACTGTAGGAAGTAGAACTGTGGCTCAAAGTGCTAGAGTGTTAGCCTTGAGCAAAAGAGAACAGGAACAACACTGAGGCTCTGAGTTCAAGCCCATGACCAACAAAAACAACAATCAGTAAATTAGTAAAGTCTCAACAAGCAATCATTTACTGACTGCTTTTGTTTTGTCAAATAATAGTTTCCATTTTAAATGTATTGTCTCAGTTATTTTCAAACATATGAGATAGGTATTCCAGAATGAATATGATCATGATAGTTTATCCAATCTACCAATACACAAATAACTATTTTTCAACAAGACACATATAGTTATGAATTAGAAGCATGGGTATTTGAATTCAGTTTTGAAAAACTGTACAGATTATTGTTACCTGACTGTTTCATAATTCTAACCATATCTACATCAGGGTTTTTGCATCATGATTCTCAAAAAAAATATCTTTCCTGAATTACAGTTAAGTAAAAATCCTTCAGACTTCTGAAAACATAAGAAAGACATATGTGTCTGGTCCATGAACACATGTTTCATATCTGGCCATGTTAGTCTTCTACTTCGAAAATTGAAATAAAGGAAAAGTCATCACCGAGAGGGCAGAAAACTTTTCACATCTTTTTCTATTTTGTCTTCGATATGGTTTTGCAATTGATGAATCCCTCATACCTTTCTAATCCAGAGTCTTGGATGTTCCTTAAAAAGCTATCTCTATTTCCACCTTGCCATCATTGGGGCTTCTTTGCTGTTATGTAAATTCTTAGTTTGGAGCATAATACTAGAACCTGTAGCAGTCTGAGAGCCAGTCTTCTCCCCTATAGAGTAAGATTTGTTAGTAGAAATAAAGGTTGGAATAATCACTCTGTGAATCAGGTACATAGTTAAGGGCTAACAACCTATCATTGGTTTAAATAATTATAGATCAAATTATTTCAAGAGAAATATTGCTGGAATATATGTATTCCTATGCAACTCTAATTGGTAGTGATTCTTCTTGGATAATATGGTAATTAATTAAATTGGCATAAAAATACTAAGGAAAGCATTGGGTTCCTTTAAACTAATATTTCAAAAATGAAATTGAGTGGTGTATGCAAGCATACAGAATTAGTATTTAAGTATGACTCTCATAAATTGTTGTATGAAACAAAAAGTTACAGAAAAATTCCTTGGAAAACAGTGTGCTTCAAATCACGTACTGATATTCTTTTACCTATAAAAAGTGTTGGGTTTTCATTGATAAAACAAAACTTGTGACTTAATGAGTAAGGCCAGTTGATAGCTGAACAACAATAATCACCTAACTAATTGTTTTAAAAATCAAACTGACATTAAGAAAAATCATGAAGTGAGGTTTGCAATTTTGACAGAAAGGATAATTTTAAAAACTTTCTAACATTTTCAGAGGACTATCATGAAAAATCCAAAACTGTAATAAAATCTGTAATAACATATAAGAACAAATCTCAAGTAGGTGAATGTTGTCTGAATTTTTCCCATATGTTAAAACACTCTTTGCTTTTATTTCTTAATGCTTCATTGCTTTTAAGCTAAATTTAGAATTGTAGAACTCAAGTAGTTAAATTTTGCCTATTAACTAAATTGGGTCCCAAAAGATAAGCCATGACTTAATTGCTTGTGTTTGTGAAACCTCATTATAATTTTCATCCAAAAGTGATTTTAAATGATGACATTCAAGAAAAATATCCTAGCAGCAACAATAGATCATGTGAAATATATTTAAATACAGAAATGCTCAACAGTAGTGTCATCATTCATAGTTTTCCATAAGGTATATTGGACTCCTATTGGTTTTGTTGATAAATACTTGAAGACAATGTGTAAGAAGAGAACCATCAAAGTAACTGAAGCCATTGAAAAATGACTTAAAAGGAAAAAATCTGTACATTTATTTATTCCAAGTATTTTCATCGCTTACTTGAAGAGTTTACTAATGCCTGAATCCTGCCAGGTAGAGACATTTTGTATATGAAAAATATGTCAATATCCTTCCTATTGTGATAAAAACAAGTCTACCAGAAGGCTTATTTATCACAAATGTAATCCGCCTTGTTAGGAATTTGGGACTTTCTCCAAATTTGTGGCAAAGAGAGCTATAGAGGTGCTTGTCAGAGAGTGGATGCAGGTGTTGTAGCACAGAGAGGGTGGTGAGCAGATGACTACCTTAAGCAATCACCCAGCGTTTAATGGCAGGATAGAGGGATATATGAGTTATGTTCATTACTTTGTCATGGATTTGACTGGATGGAAGATGCTTCCATAATGTTGATTATATATTGTTGAATTCCCTATAGATAGGGCAAATTAAGGTATCTTTGAAAGAAATTGTTGAGATCCCCTCAGCTAGATACCCAAATACAACTACTATATGTCTTTGTATCCCTTTGTTTGCTTTCATATATTTGTAGATGAGTGATAGGAGATTACTTTAAAATATGAAAGTATCTTTAAGATGTTCACACTAATAAAAACAAACTTTCTATATTATATTTTTTAATTTGTCTCAAAATGCTACTTGGCTGTTGAAGGAAAGAGTTATAAAGGGAAAGTATGAAAAAATAAAATCATTATAGCCATAATGTACAAGATATTACATAAAACTTTTTCTGAAGTCAATTTTAACTTCATTTTAACTGCTGATTGGAAAGTGTATGAATATAAACGTCTATGAAATTTTTGTGGGTCTTACACCAACAGGTGGAATACTCCAGGCGTACTTTCCTGGCTCTACGGTGGTCAGTCACGTCTGTGATGTTTCCTCATCTGCTCAAACCCATTTTGACACATCCAAGTAAAAACAGTGTCTTCTTGATTCAGCTTAGTGTAATTTTCTTTAAAGTACACCAATACGTGAGCAATAACATTTTTGGTATCAATGAACAAATAATTCTCCATCATTTCTGTTTGAGTCCCAATTGGTATTACTTAGATTAATGAGTGATGTGAAAGTTTAAAACATAAGTTTTCTGTCTTCACACATACCTGCAGGATTGCACGATCTGGGATTTCTACCTCTGAAAAAGCATTGCAGTCTGAGATGCGGATCGGCATAAAGATATCCCCTTGAATGTTATCAACACAAGATCAGTGATTCATAATCACCTCATGACCTACACTTGGTTATTCCAGTAGGAACAATATCACAAGGATTATGTGAGCTGAGAGGACTTTAGTGTAGAAGGCTTCTCTACCTGTTCGATGGCCCATGGCAATTATTCAGTGGTGTCTGAGTTCATCCTCTTGGGTCTCACAGACCACCTGGAGCTTCAACTCATTCTCTTTGGTGTATTCCTGTTCATCTACTTAGGCAGTGCATTGGGTAATCTTGGATTGATGGTGTTAATCCATATCAGTCCTCAGCTTCACACACCCATGTATTTTTTCCTCACACATCTGGCTTTCATTGATTTCTGCTTCACCTCCTCTATCACCCCAAACACTCTTGTGAATTTTCTGCGTGAAGTGAAAAGTATAACATTCTATGCCTGTGCCATGCAGGTATGCTGCTTCATTACCTTTTTGGTTTCTGAGCTGTTTTTGCTCTCCATCATGGCCTACGATTGATATGGCGCCATCTGCAATCCTCTACTTTATGTAGTTCTCATGCCAAGGGGTCTCTGTATGCAAGTCATAGCTAGCACATACATGTATGGATTTGCTGTGGGTCTTGCACAAACCCTGGCAACATTTCAGTTATCCTTTTGTGACTCCAATAGGCTCAACCACTTCTACTGTGACGATGTTCCCTTAGTTGAGTTGGCCTGTTCTGACACAAGTATCGAAGAACTGATGTTGCTGATCATTGCTGGGTTCAATATACTTTGCTCTCTATTGATTGTGATCATTTCCTATGTCTTCATCCTGTTTGCCATCTTGAGGATGAAATCTGCTGAAGGGAGAAGGAAAGCGTTTTCTACCTGTGCATCCCACCTGACTTCCATCACAATATTTTATGGGACAATCATTTTTATGTACCTACAGCCTAAGTCCAGTCATTCTTTGGACACTGATAAAGTTGCTTCTGTGTTCTATGTAATAGTGACTCCCTTGCTAAACCCATTGATCTATAGCTTGAGAAACCAGGAAGTAAAAAATTCCCTGAAGAGAATGAAAGAAAAGTTACATTTGTCTAACAAATAATCTAAGGATTATCAAAGAGTAGTGCTGAGTTGATTTTGAATTGGGTTTTATTTAGAGTCACATTTTTGGTGAATGGCAGAGTCATGACCTTCACCTGGAGAGCTCAGCCTCACTCAGGCTACAGTAAATGTCCACTGTCTCATTTCAGTCATTTTCACCTAACAACCGGGGTGTAAGTTTCAATGTCTTGAATTTTACTTGTTTATTTTTTTTGGTCAGTCTTGGGGCTTGAACTCAGGGCCTTGGCGCTGTCCCTGCACTCTTCAGCTCAAGGCGAGTGCTCTACTGCTTGAACCACAGCGCCATTTCCGGTTTTCTGGTGGTTTATTGGAGATAAGGGTTTCATGGACTTTTCTGTCCAGGCTGGCTTTGAACCGCGATCCTCAGGTCTCAGCCATCTGAGTAGCTACAATTACAGGCATGAGCTACCGGTGCCCAGTTAATGTCTTGAATTTTAATGGCCAAAGGATTTGAAAGAGCAGAGAGAAATGGGAGAATATGAACAAAAGAGTTAAAGTGACAGTAAATGAGAAAGAATATACTGTTTCCATTACATCTTTAATATCTGAAGAAACACCATATACGTGAACATAAGCTTTGTCTGATTTTTGTGTAACATGGAGATGTTTATGTTTAGCTAAAAGAGCTCTACTTCTTGCTTCTTACATGTTATCATTATACAATAGACAATCTGGGAAAATATAAAAGTTTATCAACAAGGTTTATAGACTGGAATTTTCAACAGGTCTCCAGTCTGCAAGGAGAGTATATCACTAACAAGATTACCTTGATTTTAACTATCCCTCACTGATTCCATCCTAGACCAAATCAATACAGCCCCTTCTTAGCACCGTCATTCTTGTACCTGAATCTGTGTCTTATTTTGACTCTAAAATACGTGATTAACAATTTTGTGTTTATAATTGATAGCTATCATCTTGGCAAATTGTTCCATTTTCCTCTCTCTGTTTTCACTCTGTAGAGAGCAGTAATAGTTCATTGCTCCATGTCTAAAGAATATTGTAAATATACATAGATTGTTATGGAATGTTGTTGTGGATTGTGGTTCCTTCTACCTGTCCCACAACCTAACCACTAGTAGATTCCAAAGCAACAACATGTGCCACTTTGTTTAGTGGGTGCCTCACAAATATCCTATCCAAATGTGTGTACTCTTCTCAATTAACACTGTGTCAGGCATTCCTGTATTTGATTTAGGTTTTTGTGTAATGTTCTTTTGGTGAAATTATCATCTTCCCTTTTAAATCAGTAGTGCAGCTAATACAATCAATAAAGTAAATATGAAATCTACTAACTAGTTCCAAAATGTGTAAAGCCAATATAAACAGTCATTTACTGACTGTTTTCTTGTGTCAAGTAGTGTATTTAGTTTTATTTAATGGATTGTCTCATTTTTCAAACACATGTGATCGTGTCTGAGAATGACTGTGTTCTAGGTAATGTAGTTTATGCAGTTCACCAACACACATTTATAGCTATGCAATAGAGGCATGGGGTTTGTTCAGTTTTGAGCATTTTTACAACTAATTTTTACCTGACTTTCCAATAATTGTAAGTAAATATAAATTAGGATTTTTGCATCATAGTTCTCAAAAACATCATTCCTAAATTGTATTTAAATAAAAATTCTCCAGAATTTTGAAAATATAGAAAGATATGAGTCTGATATATTCCAGCCATGGTATAACTCCTTCGAACAAATTATCTGATAGTTAAACAAAATGAACACCGGAAGGTCAAAGCATGTTTTTTCTATGGGATGGTGAACCTTAAAGGGAGGTGGTCAACAGACAATAGGAGAGAAGAAGTGTGGAAAAATAATGACCCTCTTCAAAAAGAAATGTATGCATTACCTGAATTATGAACTGCAGCCATTCTGTATATCACCTTTACAATAACAAGAAATAAAAAATAAAGACACACTAATCAATATACTCATGTGAGAATAGAATGTGAACTTAGAGGTTGGGACAGATGAGAGGAGAATGAGGTGGATCAAAATGTCTTGTATTCATAAACTGAAATGTAGAATTAAAACCCCTGCACACAACAATGAAAATAATTTTAAAAGAGTAGTAAAAGCAGAAAATATAAAATAAAATATAAAGGCTTTAATAGGACTAAATTCAATTGCTTGGAGTTTTTTTCAAGTTAGATCAACAATCAATGACATGTACAAAAATTTAGAAAGCTTTGTTTCAAGAAAATGTACTAGGGATGCTTCATGTAGCTGATGCCAACAAATCTGGTATTTCTGATGTATCTGTTAGATGCTACTTATTATATCCAAACACATTTCTTATTATCTTAATATTGCTACTTCCATTTGTGTAATAATTATCTGCATATTTTGCAAGTATTTGGGAGATTAATATGATTTCCCATCTATCAGGAACAAAACTCAAATTTGGGTCCAAATTGTTCTGAAATCAGGCAAGTGTTCCACAAAAAAAATATATATATATGTATATACGTATATATATATATATATATATATATATACACGTATATACATATATACATATATATATATATAATTGTGAAAATACCATACAGAGGGGTTACAATTACATGGGCAAGGTAATGAGTCTTACCAAGCATTGTTGCTTCCTCCCTTGTTTTCCCTTCCCATCCCTTCCCATATTCCCCATCCCCGCGCCCCCCCAAAGTTGCAAAGTTCATTTTTCCACATAACGTCTTGAACATCTCATTGTTGCAATGGGTCCACCTGTATCCCTATTTAAACAATTTGTTTTTCCTTTACCCTCCACAAATTATACCAACATCAAATACAGTGAAAACAGGGGTTATACCGAGGGAGAGGGACATACAAAGCAACAAAGAAATCATCTTTTAAATATGTTAGAAACAATTGCAAAAAAGAAAAAAATGGAATATAATTCATCACATCAACAAGAGCAAGGATAAGAACCACATGGTTATCTCAATACATGCAGAAAAAGCATTTGACAAGATTTAACACTCCTTTATGATGAAGGTTCTGGAAAAATTAGTAATCCAGGGAACATTCCTCAATACAATAAAGGCTGTGTATGACAAACCTACAGCCAGCATTATACTTAATGGTAAAAAACTAAAGCCATTTCCTCTTAACTTAAGAATGAGACAAGGATGTCCACTTTCTCCACTTCTCTTCAATCTAGTATTAGAATGCCTAGCTACAGCAATAAGACAAGATGCAAACATAAAGGGGATCCAAATAGGGAAAGAGGAAGTAAAACTCTCCCTCTTTGCAGATGACATGATTTTTTATTTAAAGAATCCCACGGACTCCACTTCCAAATTACTCAAGTTGATTCAAAGCTTTGGCAAAGCAGCAGGGTATAAAATTAACCCACAAATATTATTAAATGTTAAAAAGGCATTATTTCCTTTTTTAATCAGCCTCTGAATTTTACAATTGTATTTAAAGCACTATTTACTTGTATATAGAATTTTCTTTATTTTTTATTAGAAACTAAATTGTAAAACGTTGATAGTTGAGTAGTGTGATATTTTGACTGTAGGAATATAGCGAAGTAATTTTCATCATAGTATCAGGGACTGCAGAAAAAACTGTGCCCATCTGCTAACAAATATCCTTAATATGCTGTCTATCCAGTACGCCAAAGACTTGTAGCTCGTGTTCCAAGAAAACCTACAATTTCTTTAATGTGTGTTTGTTGATAGTAAATAATTTAACTTATATACAGGGATATAATTACAATGATTGTCATTGATCCGTCCATGGGAGTCTGACCAAATTATACTTAGAGGAATTTTAATAGGAATAATTAGTATGTTGGCTATGTAATTGAGAAACAATCAGTGTTTTTCAGAAAGACTTATTTTTCAAAAATTACACTGGTCTTATACAAAATGTTATTGGATCAGTGATTATGAGCAAATAACAGAAGAGGGGAAAATAGGGAAAAGCATAATATGATCCAAGTAACGTTTTAAATCTTTATGATATATATGTATATATCATACATAAAATTTTACATATACATCTTTTATCATACAGATATATAGCATATATACCTATGTATCATACATATATAGTATATAGCATATATCACATATATACCATATAGATGTGCTTACATAATATATACATATGTATACTGTGCTTACATAATATATACATATGTACACTGTAAAGAGTACAAATTAACTAAACACTGTGAAAAGCAGAAACAGAGAAATTTTAATTAGGCATGACAAGAAATAAACTTGTTTCCATGTATGGAAATATTACCATGAATATTACATAGAATAAATTCATGCTAATAAATATAAAAAGAAAAAGAAAAATCCTGCAAGCCAATCAGAATTTAAGTGTGACTGTCATCAGTTATTGAATGAAACAGAAAGATTCATGGACCTTCTTAGAGAAACAGTGTTATTTAAATCAGTCAGCAATGTTGTACAGGCTTGGAGTTCTTTAGCAATAAAAACTGTTTTTTTTCTCAGTTTAGGACCATAGGATAATAGACAAACAACAATGATCACCTTATGAATCGTTCAAAAATGTTAGAATAACATGAAGAAGAATCCTGAAATATAGTTTGTGATTTTTGAAAGAAAGAAAAGAAAAATCTTTCTAAAATAGATAATGATCACTTTCTCAGAATCCTATCCAACTCAGAAGCCTAGCAACTCTACTCCATGACCTGATAGCGAGCTTCACAACTGTAACACACTCTGTAAAAACAGATCATGGGGGAGTGAATGTTGTCAGCGTTATGTCTCATCTGTCAGAATGATGTTTGTTATTATTTCTTAGTTCTTTCTTTAGGTTCTTGTTTCTTCCATGAGATTCAGTGAACCGTTGTAGTACTCACATGGTTAACTTTTGTCTATTAAGGAAATTGGGTCCCCAATGAACAATCGTGACTTAATTGCTTATGTTTGCAAAGCACCATTACTGTTTTGACTCAAAACTGATTTAAAATGATGCAATTGAAGACAAGTATCCAAGGGCAACAATAGATCACACAATATACTTTTAAATACTGAAATGCTAGGAAGTGTTGTCATCCACAGTCGTCCATAAAGTATATTGGCTGTCTTTTGGTTCTATTGATCATTATTCAAAAGCAATATGTAGGAGGAGAAACTTCAAGGTAATTAAAGCAAAGAAAAAGGATTTAAAAAGACAAAATCTGTAAATTATCATGTTTAATTGTTTTCATAGTTTATTAGGAGAATGTACTCATTACTGACTCCTGATAGGTAGTAGTATTTATTATTATAAATGGTGAAAGGAGTCTACAAGAAAGGTTTATGCATCACAAATGTAATTAGCCTTGTAGGAAGTTTGGACTCAGTTTACAGTTTGATGGGAAACAAAAGCCAAGATTTGCATGTTAGAAAGTACACTCAAGATGTCACAGAAAGGAGGACCAGCATCAGAAAAAGAATTCATCCAATGCTTAGGGCCAAGGTAGATGGACAGAAGCATATGTTCTTTACATTGTCATGGGTTTGCCAGGATGAAAGATGGTAGCATGCACTGACTTTGAATATGTCTAACATTGCACGTAAGTGGGCTGTAGATGATTGGTTCTTGAATTCTCTTAGATATATTAAATTTGAAAATTTTTGTCCCAACTATTTATTTCAGAGAAATCCAATTCTTAGATTTCTTTGCTTTTCCTAGTGTACCTTTGTATACCTGAACATATAGGTTAGGAGGTTTATTTGAATTATAACAGTATTCTTCATCTGTGAGATCTTTTTCAAAACACCAAAAAAAAACTACATACATTTCAAGGTTAGTATTTACTTAATTAACAAGAGCTATTTGAGAATTGATAAAATAGAGAAATAAGAAAAGACAAAATGAAAAAGTAAACTAATGCAAACAGAATGTACAGATAACATCAATATCCCAAATTGTCTTCAATATATTTCATAGAAGCCTTTCTGGAGTTGATCTTTAACTTTATTATTCCTGATATCTGGAAAGTGTACTGGCACAACCATTGGCAGATTCATGGTGGGTCTTTCACTAAGAATGGAGACATCCCAATGCTGTCAGTCATTCTGTGATGTTTCCTCATCTGCTCAAACACATTCTGATACACCCAAGAAATAATATTTTTACTTGTTTAATTTGGTGTAATTTTCTTTACATTATAACAATACATAAGAAAGAATCTTTTTGTTATCAATGCACATATAATTCTCAATCCTTTCTCTTTTACTCATAACTGATACGATTTCAGTTAATAAATTATATAAAACTTTAAAATACAACTTTCTGTCTTCACAGAACTTTGTAGAGCTGCATGACTTGAAGACTGAAAGCTGGCTCAAGATGAAGACATTCCTATGAATGAATAGGATCAGTGCTTCATAAACATCTCTTGATCTACACTTGGTTGTTCCGGTAGGAATATCACTCCGATCGTGTGATCTGATAGGACTTTACTGTAGAAGGCTTTTCCACCTGTTCCATGGCCCATGGAAATTATTCAGTGGTGTCTGAGTTCATCCTCCTAGGGCTCACGGATAATCCAGGGCTTCAAGTCATTCTCTTTGGTGTATTCTTGCTCATCTACTTAGGCAGTGCTTTGGGTAATCTTGGATTGATGGTGCTAATCCATATCAGCCCTCAGCTTCACACACCCATGTATTTTTTCCTCACACATCTGGCTTTTATTGATTTCTGCTTCACCTCCTCTATCACCCCAAACACTCTTGTGAATTTTCTGGGTGAAGTGAGAAGTATAACATTCTATGCCTGTGCCATGCAGTTATTGTGCTTCATCACCTTTTTGGTTTCTGAGCTGTATTTGCTCTCCATCATGGCCTATGATCGATATGTTGCCATCTGCAATCCTCTCCTTTATGTCATTCTCATGCCAAGAAAACTCTGTGTTCAAATCATGGCAAGTACATACATGTATGGATTTGCTGTGGGTCTTGCACAAACCCTGGCAACATTTCAGTTATCCTTTTGTGACTCCAATAGGGTCAACCACTTCTACTGTGATGATGTGCCTCTAGTTGAGCTGGCCTGTTCTGACACAAGTATCAAAGAGATGATGCTACTAATCATTGCTGGGTTCAATACCCTTTGCTCTCTATTGATTGTGATCATTTCCTATGTCTTCATCCTGTTTGCCATCTTGAGGATGAAATCTGCTGAAGGGAGAAGGAAAGCGTTTTCTACCTGTGCATCCCACCTGACTTCCATCACAATATACTATGGGACAATCATTTTTATGTACCTACAGCCTAAGTCCAGTCATTCGCTGGACACAGATAAACTTGCTTCTGTGTTTTATGTTGTAGTGATTCCCTTGTTAAATCCACTGATCTATAGTTTGAGGAATCAAGAAGTGAAAAATTCCCTGAAGAGAATGAAAGAAAAGTTATGTTTGGCTGTCAAATAACCTAAGAATTATTGAGGCTCAAGATTTTGACCTTGATTTGAGCTATTTCTTACAGGGAATCACAAATCTGGTAAATTGTAAGCCCATGTCCTTTACTTGGAGAGGCCTTTCTCAGTCATGGTATTGTAAATGTCCACTCTTTCATTCTAGTGGTTTCCACATGAAAATCACTTTGTAAACATTTTAAGTTGGTGAATTTTAAATTGAGAATGATGTGGAAGAATGGAGAGAGAGGAGAGAATCAGAGTGAGAGTTTTAAAATAACACTAAAAGGGAGAGATCATAACCGTATCCACAATATCTTTAATAATTGACAGCATTTCTCTAATAACTGAAAAAAACAGTATCTCAAGTCCAACACAGAAATTTAAATTTGTGTTAAGTTGAAATAGATCAACTTCTACCTTTTCTTTCTTTTCTTTTTTTTTTTTTTTTTTTGGTCATGGGGCTTGAACGCTGGGCACTGTTCCTTAGCTCTTCAGTTCAAGGCTAGCATTCAACCACTTGAGCCACAGTGCACTTCTGGTTTTCTTTTCTTTTATTTAAGGAGGTGTTTTTTCTTTTTTTTTTTTTTATTGTGAACATACTCTACAGAGGGGTTACAATTACAAGGGGAAGATAATGAGTACAATTCTTATCAAGCATTGCAGCCTCCTCCTTTGTTTACCCTTCACATGCCTTCCCAGCCTCCCCCCATCTCCCACCCAATCCCCACCCCCAAAGTTGCAAAGTTCGTTTTTGACATGACAACTTGTACTTCTCATTGTTGCAACGGGTCCACCTGTATCCTTAAACGACTTGTTTTTTTCCCTTACTTCTGGTTTTCTGATGGTTAATTGGAGATAACAGTCCTGCCCAGTTTGGCTATGAACCATGATCCTCAGATATCAGCCTCCTGAGTAGCTAGGATTACAGGAGTTAGCCACTGGTGCCCAGCTCAGCTTCTATCTTATATTTCAAGGCACCCTGGCAAAATAGCAAAGTTTAATAGCGATGTTTATAGACTGGCTGTTTTCCATAGGTCTCCATTCTGCATTCATGACAGACAGAGTACCCCAGAATTTGCTTGACTTGCAATATTTACTAATTCATTCTGCATTGTATCATGTCAGTGAATAACTTCTTAGCAATGCAATTCATTCCTGTACAGCTTTATTTTTATGATTTTTGACCCTGAGATACTTTGGCTAACAATTTGCACTTTTGTAGTTAATAGGTGACTTAATGAGTAAAATTTTTCATCTTTAAATACCCACTTCTGCATCTGCAGATACAGTGATGCTTCATTTCTATAGAAGTAAATGTGATTGTTAAAGAGGAATGCAAATGTAAGAAGATTGTAATGGATGTGTCAAGTTTGTGAAACACACGAAAAGTAACACATACCCATAGTGCAAATTGAGCCAGTGGTGAGTAATGAACTTGAAGAGCATTGAAACTTTTAGAACATTGATTTTTTTTAGGTGATTGGGTGTTTGTTCTCTGAAATATTTGGTGACATAATATTATTTATTGAAAAATCAATAAAAATCAAAAAGGAATTATTCCATTATGATATTTCTTTATAATTCTTTTCTTAGCATTAGACATCAAACCTGGTCTTCTTGCATACCTAAAGTGCCCTAACATTGAGCTAAATCCTCACTCCTCATTGCAATCTTTTTTTTATAACAAATTATTTATTTTTCCATTTTTAATTTTCCTTATTTATTGATGAAATACTGTTTTTATTGTGTGCCAAGCATTATTTTGAGTTACTTATACATATTAACTTGTCTAATCATAAAATAACTATACATAACGACTTGTACATCTCATTGTTGCAGTGGGTCCACCTGTATCCCTAGTTAAACGATTTGTTTTTGCCCTTCCCCTCCACAAATTATACCAACATCAAATACAGTGAAAGCAGGGGTTATACTATATATGTTAGAAACGATTGCATGAAAAAAAACATTTAAATACTTAATCTTGGGGTTCATTCCCCTAACATTAACTTATCTGACCTTTTCTGCTTGACTCAGACATATACTAATTATTGCAAAGAATGGAAACCATGAGACCTATAATAAACATAAAAGTTATTAAGAAACCTTAGACAAATTAAGGACCTATCAATGACAAATATAACAAAGTTTACATAGGCCCTTTGTCTAACATACAGCTGTGTTAGTACACTTTAACTATTTATTTTCTTCTGTAAATTAAAGTTATGACTTTATACCCTAGGGAATATCATGAATGAGATAATCATCTACAGAATGGGAGATCATTTGTTCTGCAAATCTTTTCTCAAATGATTTTTGAAGTAGATTCTATGCAATAAAATCTTTCCTTTATCTATGCTGAGTAAAAAAAAGAAAATAAAAACTTTAAAATTATCATATTAAAAAATAACAATGCAATATGTCCTATGTTATTATCTCTGCTTGACAGATGAGCACAGTGGGTACAGAGAGGTACGTTGCCCAGGGTAACAAAGCTACTGGATATCAGGGTAGGATTTTAGCCAGGCATGTGAATTCTGTTCTGTTCATATTCAATACAATCTCTCAAACAATTATATTATTTTAATTCTGCATCTATTTGTCTCTCTCCTCTCCCTCCCTTTCCCCTTCTCTCTCTCCTCTCTCGTTCTGTGTCTCTGTATCCATTTCTCTGTGTGTCTCTGTGTCTCTCTCTGTGTCTCTCTGTGTTTCTCTCTGTGTCTCTCTCTGTGTCTCTCTCTGTCTCTCTGTCTCTGTCTCTCTCTCTCTCTGTTTCTCTCTCTAGCTCTCTGATACTTTCAACAATTTCTCCCTGCTGCAGATGTGTATGTGTGGTATGGATTACAGAAAATATTTTATATATCTTTTGATTTGTTTTCTACATGCTACATAAAAATATTTTTTCTGTTAAACAAATAAGCCACCATTGTTTGAGTTAATAAAATCATTTAGTTCCATATGTCTTTAAGTTAAAGTAATCATACACTAACTGCTTCTCTTGTGTCCTGTAATGGGTATAACTTCTAATCAAGTTGTCTCAGTTAATTTCCAAAACACCTGAGATTGGTGTTTCAGAATGCAAATATTCCCGGTATAGATAAAAAAATCAAAGTATGACCATTGAATTCAGTTTTGAAAATCACTATCAAACTTATTTTTTAATTATTATCTTTAATTCTAACCAGTAATGCATTAGGCTTTTATATGTTTTTACATTGCCTGGTGACTCACAAAAATGTTATCCCTAAATTAGAAATTAGAACACATCACAAGAAACATGTATGAATAAAAACTTAATTTAGGAACAGAAATTGTACGCCTTCCTACTTGGCTTACATTCTCCAAAAAGTAAAATAAAGAAGTCAGCACATGAAGGATAGAAAGCATTCTGCATTTGTTTCTCTTCTGTGGACATGCAGTGATTGAATATTTCATATCCTTCATATCCAGAGTCTTAGCTGTTCCTGTAAAAGCTAAACCTATCTCTTGGGAGGTTATTTCAATAAACATGTTATACAACCATATGTACAGAGCTATTGAGCGTTTGTGATCCTCTCCTGAGAAAATCTTCCATTGCCTTCACCTTTGTGAATATTTATAGACCTGTATAATTTATGATGTCCAAGTTTACTTTTTTCATCTTTACCATCCAGTGTACTTACTTGTACATTCTACTTATGGCAAATGAGGGAAAGCATACAACCTTTGTATCTTTGGGTATGACTGACTTCACTTAATATGATTTTTTCAAGTCTCTCCATTTCTTTACAAATGGTACTATATCTTTGCAAATCTTGGACTCTTTTAAAATGTCATTTCTTTCAATTGTTTCCATCTCTCTGTATTTGAAATCCATATGAAAAACACACAGAGACCACAGACAGAGAGATTAAAGCATCAAATACTTGTTTCCCTTTGTAAATAAACTATTTACTTACTTATTTTTGTGGGTCATGGGGCTTGAACTCAGGGCCTGGGCTTTGTCCTTGAGCTTTTCTGCTCAAAGTTAGTGTTCTACTACTTTGAACCACAGCTCCACTTTTGGTTCTCACATGGTTAATCAGAGATAAAAATCTCATGGACTTCCTCCCAGGAACTGGCTTTGAACTGCAATCCTCAGATCTTAGCTTTCTAAGTAGTTATAATTATAGTCGTGGGCCACGAGTGCCCAACAATTGTATTTATTTTTATTATCTAATAAACTGAAGAATACTAATTGTGATATTTTGACTGAGGAATTTTAGCCAAGAGATGAGTCTAGTCATCTTTGCAACTTCCACCATAGTCTTAGGGGCTGCACTGAACTATACAACTATATCACCAATGATCTAAATAAACTCCCTACTCAGTGCACTGGAGACTGTGCTCCTGTCTGAAGAAAACCTACATTTGGCTTTATGTGTAGTTGTTGAGGATTAAAATTGTGTGTTGACATGAAACCTGCCACTCATTTGAGCAGGACTGTCATAAATAATTGCATGAAACATAAAAGTTCAGTAAACTCCCCCAGAACTACAGTGTCCCTCAAATCAGTCATCAATATTTTATAAGCCTAGGATTTCTTTACTCATAAAAATAAAAAGTGTTCAGGACAATGTTGTTTGTCATGTTTGTGATGAGTGAGAATGTCTTGTTAATCTGTCTATATAAACATGCACTCAGAAGACAACCTGTAAGTAGAAACACTTGGATCCTCTGTTAAGCTCATTTTATTTTAACTTTTTAAATATTTCTAATTTACTTTAAAAATCATTTGTATTTTATTTTTTATTTCAAATATCTATATGAAATGGGTTATATCTTTGCATTTTCATGTACATGTCCAGTGGTTACACATATTTTAATTCTAGGAGCTAGGCTTGTTGGCACATGCCTGTAATGCCAGAATTAGTGAGGCTGAGGTCTGGGTTAAGATATGGCCTCAAAACAAAACAAAACAAAACAAATGAAATAAAATACACAGAGAAGTTGGTCAACTCAGTGGAACTCAATGGCAGCATATCTTGGTCATGCAAATCTTCATGAAGATCATGCTGATCTTCAGCAGAAGAAATAACCATCTTCTTTTGCAAACTTGTGACTCTGTTTTAAATGACAGCAAGTATAATATTCTAAAATGCAACATAATAAATAATAGTAAACTGCTAGCTTAATTCTTTCCTTAAATATTAAAATAAAAAACTCCCAGACTTATTTTTATTTATGTATCTTGTTCTACAAACATATTTTGAATTCACAGCAGGGACTAGTGTCATAATGGCCACCCTTATTTGTCACTAGACAAGCACTGATATATGTTGAATATGTTAATTTATAAACAGAATTTCTCATAAGCTATGTTCTTCCAAGGATATAGAAAGAAAACAAAGGAGAAGGCAACAATGCTCAATAGGAAATGTACTCAATACTTGCTCATGCAACTGTAACTCCTTTGTACAGCATTTTTACAATAAAAATGTACAAAAAAGAAATAATTTAGTATCTTAGATATTTAAATCCTAAAAAATGAAGAAAAGAGAGCTCAGCTAGACTTTAATTATCCTTTGGAATTTTCACATTACATTTTATGTGAAATCAGGCAACTTTCAAGTAATCACTTCCTAATGAAATCTATACATCCTTTAGCTTTGGTTGCTTATCATAAATAGCTTGATTAAGTGCCTGAGAGAATAGAAAACTCCACTAGGTTTTATCTATGTCCCTTAATGATTGGTAAGCTTCTGAAAGTCCAGCGAATTATCCTTATCATTATATAACAAACATTCATGTAACTAACACCTAACAAAATGCATACTAAAGTGGATATACTTCAAAGCAGACTAAAAATTAACCTCTGTAATCCTCAAGAAAAACCAATGCATCCTATTATTTTGGGGACTGGAATCAGAGTTAGTTACTCAGATTAAGGTTGGTGGTCCAAAAATCACATGAGTAATAAGCTGAGGAAACATTTTTCTTTGCTTTGTGTTTTTTTTTTTTGGTCTTTTGTATCTTTATATGTCTTTTTTTTTCTTTCTAGGGCTGAGAACCCAACCCAGGGCCTTGCGAGCACCAGGCGGGCGCCCTTCCGCTGGGCTAAACCCCCCAGCCCCGGAAACATTTTTCAAACCCAAGCAATGATATCCAGAGTCCCTGGCTCTAATAAATAATCTATCTCCTCCATTGTTTGAGATCCTCTATATTTGTATTTGAACGTGCCTTGTGTGGTCTGTAGAAGCAGTTGGTTAAGGCATTGCTTTGTGAAGAAAAGTTCTCTGCAGCCTATACCATGACTTCAAACCCATGGACCTCCTTCCTCCACCTCCTGAGGTCCAGTACTACAGGTGTGTGCTGCCCCTCTGTCAGTGACCTGGACTCTAGATAGTGGATGTATTTTCCAAGAGCAGCTTGTGTCTTCATAGAAAATAACCAAAGTTGGTGCCAGTAACAGTTCTCATTTCTTTCTTCATGGATTGGGAAAGAATGAGAAGTTACAAGTTGGGAGATTTGGGGATGGGGAAGGTTTACATTATTGTCTTCTTGATTTTAATAGTTTTAAGGTTTCGCACCCTTTCTCCAAGGCTTTCTTGGAGGCCTGCTTCACCTCCTTGTTCCTGAGACTGTAGATCAGCGGGTTCAGCATGGGGATGACCACCGTGTAGAACACAGAAGCCATCTTATCGGTGTCCAGGGAGTGATTGGATTTGGGCTGCAGGTACATGAAGATGAGCGTGCCGTAGAAGATGGTGACAGCCACGATGTGCGAGCCGCAGGTGGAGACGGCCTTGCGTCGGCCCTGGGTGGAGCGCATCCTCAGGATGGCAGCGATGATGAACAGGTAGGAGATGAGGACGATGGAGGAGGAACAGATCATATCGAAACCCGCGAAGGCGAAGATGAGGATTTCCTTCACACGCGTGTCGGAGCAGGACAGGGCCAGGAGGGGAAGGTCGTCGCAATAGAAGTGGTTGATCACGTTGGGCCCGCAGTAAGTCAGCCGGAAGGTGACGATGGTGTGGAAGAGGGCCACCAGAAAGCTGTAGGTGTAGGGGACAGCCACCAACAGCAGGCAGACGCGTTTGGACATCAGCGTGGAATAGTGCAGGGGGCTGCAGATGGCCACGTAGCGATCATAGGCCATGGAGGCCAAGAGGAAGCACTCGGTGATCATGAAGGTGAGGAAGCAGCCCAGCTGCGTGGCGCACGCGTGGAAAGGGATCGTGTTGGGCACCACCACGAAGTTCACCATCATCTTGGGGGTGATGGCCGAGGAGTAACAGAGGTCGACAAAGGCCAGATGGCTGAGGAAGAAGTACATGGGAGTATGGAGTCGAGCATCAACCCTGATCAAAACGATCAACCCGAGATTGCCCAGCATCGTCACCAGATAGATCACTAAAAACACCACGAAACAGGGTACCTGGAGCTCTGGCCGGTCTGTAATCCCTTTGAGGATGAATTCGGTGACATAGGTGACATTCGCTTCAGCCATGTGCGCTGGCAAGACTTTGTGAATTTGGTCTCCTTGGGAAATGGTGTATTCTTCATGGCCCCTGCCAGTCAGTGGAGCATAGCGCTGGTGTCCTCTTGTTGACCGAGTTGACTTACGCTCTCGTAGATAGCAATATATTCCAATTTCTTGTGCTATTTTTTTTAAATGAGAACTCCAAAATGGGTAGAGAATCTAAAGTACATTCAGACCAGGTCCGAGGGAATCCTATGAGAAGCCAGAAATCACTGAGAGCATGAATGCTGGCAAATATTTAGTAAAGTGGGACATCAAAATACTATATTGAAGTGAAAAATCAAAGTTCCCAGTGGCATTGCATAACAGCTCTACCTAGAAACCTGAATCGGATCATCTAAAAAATTACACAGGCAAAATACTTTAAAAAGGCTGTTAAGATACTACCGTAGGATTCGAGATTATTTTATCAAATACTCTGATTTTGATTTTAAAAAACCAACTATTTGATTTGTGTACATTTTTCTGAATGACTCATCATTTCAAGTACTATTTCTTTTTTTATTAATAAGTTTTTTTATTGTGAAAATACCATACAGAGGGTTACAATTACATTAGCAAGGAAATGAGTACATTTCTTTATTCGTGTGCACATCTCTTTAATTTGTAAAGGAAATCTTTAAAACCATGGAACATTTTGAGCAGAGATATTTTCCAAAACAAATGCTTGTTTATTGTTGAGTTCCATTATTCCTAAAACAAGGTTTTTCTAAAACTTTCCTCCATATTAAAATCATTAACTGGTTGTTGTTGTTGATGATGGTGATGATGCTTTGTGTGACTCAGTTTACCACTTTACCAGTTGATCCACAACTCCACTTCTGAATTCTTGCTATTTAATCAGAGGTAAGGGTCTTAGGAAATTTTCTGCCCAGGCTGACTTCAAAACCACCATTCTCCAGGTCTCAGCCTCCTGAGTAGCTAGGATTTTAATGGTAAGTCTCTGGTACCCAAATAATAGCTTTTATATTAAATTATCTTGAGATTCTAGAGTTTATCTTTAAAACTATTACAGTGAAACAAGAATAATTCCTAGAACTATATGTTTTACCTTTATAATATCAAGTACTTAAAGTTTGTAACATTGGGTAAGATTGTTTTTCTGTGAAATGTGAAAAGATAAATGACAAAAATAAATTATGCACACATAAATTAAATTAACTAGGTGGGAAGGGAAAATATACATATACAAAACAGATTTTGGTGGTATTTATTTTTTACTTGCTTATTTATTTTAGGTATACTGGGATTTGAACTCAGTACTTCATGCTTACTGTGAAAACACTTTACCACTTGAGCAAAGTTCCCAGGCCATCTTGAATTAGTTATTTTTTAGACAAGAAATTCACTTTTTTCTTTGCACAGGCTCTTAAGGCTTGATCCTTCTACATAGACTTTCAAGAATGCTGGGATTACATTCTCTAATTTGGGGGGGGGGTTGTAATGTCCTGTTGATATAATATGCCTCATCTCTGCTTCAGGTGGTATCTGGGCTTAGAGGTGTGAGCCAGACCACTCAGCCCTATTTTCATTTCTGTGACTGGACTTATAAGGATAAGATTGTTTTAGGAAGGTCAGTTTTCACTTGTCTATTTCTATATTTGCTGTTTTTGAAGATGAATTGACAAGGCAACTGTCTTCCCTTTTTGAAATCAATCCTTTATGTTTGAATCCTTTTTTGTTTTGTTTAAAATCGTAGCTATCCTCCATTTGTCTTAGTTTGGGGCCTTGCTTCACTCTGTAACTCACGTTAAGTGTAGGCTCATGATTTTCCTTCCTCAGGCTCCTGAGGTCAGAGATAGCAAGTTTGCTTTCTGGAACCTGGTTGTGTTTGGATAATAGTCTTCAACAATATCTATAACAATAAACTATATCTCATTAGTACAGAAAACTTTTAAATACAACTTAAATTTATCTTTATTTACAAAGATAAATTTATTTGTAAACAAACCAGAAGATATAGTAATTTAAATCATTTTTATATAAGATTTTTATATAGTAATATATATATGTATGTTAACACTATATATAGAGATAGATGGATAGATAAAATACACTATATAACTCACGGACACATAAATGATTTTAATGTCCATATATATTATACATATATCATACAAAAAGTATATCAGAGCATCTATTTAAACTATTAGGTGGAAAACTTGGACTACTCAAAGGAGTAAGTTGAGAACACTCTGTTTCTTTTTGCTTTAATTGGAATTTTTCATTTCTATTAGAAATATCGTTTTAAATTATTTTACCTAGCATTAAAATTCACGAAAAGTTATCTTAAAGGCTTTTCTTGTGCTTGGCAGGCTCTGTAACCAAGCAGATTCATTTATTTGGCTCTAGGTGGGAGTTTATTTTGTTTATCTAGATTCTAAACCTAGTTGTTGAACAAAGTCTCTCTTTTATTCTAAATAAGGGACCTGGCTTCTTAAGTATTTGTTTTGAGGCTGGGAAGGTGGCTCAGTGGTAGAGTGCTTGCTTTGCATGCATGAGGCCCTGGGTTCGATTCCTCAGCACCACATAAGCAAAAAGAAAAAAGCCGCAAGTGGCGCTGTGGCTCAAGTCGTACAGCACTAGCCTTGAGCTGAAGAACTAAGGGACAGCACCCAGGCCCAGAGAGTTCAGGCCCTACAACCGGACCCCCCCCAAAAAAAATTGTTTTGTTTATGGAATGTTCTATATGTATTGGAATCTGACAAAGAAGTGAGGATTTGGAGGAAAAAAATCACCTTCATCAAGGGCTAAAAAGAAAATGAGCATTGAGCGAAATCCATTGCTCCATGAATCAAATATTTCCTGATTTACTCCCTGGTGTCATATTAGTTTTGACTTGAACTTTATTTGTGTTTTGAAGAATTTTTCCTTGGTTACAGGGCTGCACCAAGCTTGTTTTCTTTACACCACTTAGAAGCCTGTTACCCTGCAAAGCATGTATTAAAGGTGTTCAAATCCAGTGACTTCAGCCACAAGATGCTCCCTCTACTCATCACAAAAATGTGTTTGAAATGCTCTGGCCTGGCATATGAAAAAATGTTGGAATGTTCTGGAATGAGACTGATTCCATTGGAGTCACTCTTCTGGTGAGATAGTAGGTAAGGGATACATCTATTGATTCTTATTTCATCTCAGGATTCAAAAATTACTGTAAGCATCTGGTCTTTCTTTAATAGGAAAATATATTTGTCAGGTCTGAGGACAAATAATCTGTAAAACAAAAAACAAACAAACCCCAAAACAAAAATAACAAAAAGGAAGTTTCCAAATGCCACGGAAACAAAGATTAGGGATTTCCCCTCAAAGATGATGAACAGCAATTACACGAGACTCCAATGTTGGTGAAACTCTTTCACAGAGAAATTTTAGCCAAAAATTTTCATCTTTCCCCCCATACTTATAATCTAAATCATATAAAAAGAACTCTATGAGTTTTGCTGCAAGAAGGACAGTAAATTTTAACATGCTATCTGGCTAACAACATCAGGTCATTTAAAAATTAAGGAGTGAAGACACACAGAGAAAGAGAGTGCATATGCTAAATTTCACATTTAAATAAAATTGATTTCCTTCAGAGAGTGCTAAAAAAGTCTAGGCTCATGAAATGTAACTAGCATGTAATCTGAATTTATTTAATACTCTAAAGCAGCTCACCAATGGGACTTGATGCTTCTAAAAAGGAGCTGGGGTGTATGGAGCATAGGCCTGTGTCTCCAAAGCCAGAACCCATCCGACTCACCCGCTTAGCAGTTAACCTTCATCCCAATGAGCTCATCCTGAAGTTGTTTGGATGATTTATTATTTCTTGGGTCCCTTTGGATCTAAACGTGAACCTCCAGAGGTATAAGAAGGCTGAGATATTTCTTTCCATGCTTTTCTGCATCTAACATCAACTGGATAAATTATATTGGGGATTGAAAAAAATTAAATTGTTTGTATTCCTGGAGGAATTATACTTTAAATATATCAATTAGATATTTCCTTAAAAGTCAATGTGGTCTTTATTTCTGGATGGAGACAACATTATAAATGTTAACACTTAGGTGAAGATTTAAAAAAATCTTAAGTTTTTTGAACTGATAAAAAATAATGCTAAAATATAATGATAAAAATAAAGTCTTTAGAATCAAAATCTTGGGCAAAGTTCTATTTACTTTAATTCTTAATTTCCCCCATCTTAAGTAGTAACAAACAAACAAACAAACAACAACCTTCCGTAAGTATTTTTGTGAGTATTGAATGTGTTACATTTTATAAAGGCTTAATGGATTCCCTGGTAAGTAGCAAGTGTTCAAAAACAAAATGCTGAAATAGGGATACAGGTTGACCCACTGTAACAATGAGATGTACAAGATGCTATATTGAAAACAAACTTTACAACTTGGATGGGGGAGGGGGAAGGGAAGGGATGGTAGGGGAAAAACAAAGGAGGAGGTAACAATACTACATAAGAAATGTATTCATAACCTTATTCATATAAATGTAATCCCTCTGTACACAATTTTTACAATAAAAAACATTTAAAAACCTTAAAAAAACACAAAAGTTACCTGCTTAAAAACGTGAGACAGAATGATACCATAAATAAAGTCAAGACATTCTGTATACACAAGCAGGGTTCTATATGTATCAGTGAATATGGAAAATTTCTTAAAGCTTTCTAGTGTCAGCATTCTTTTATGCTTTGGGGGTGATCTGGTCATGGGGCCTGAACTCTGGGCCTGGGCGCTGTCCCTCAACTCTTCAGCTCAAGGCTAGTGCTCTACCACTTGGAGCCACAGCACCACTTCCAGCTTTTTCTGCTTATGTGGTGCTGAAGAATAGAACTCAGGGCCTCATGCATGGAAGGCAAGCGCTCTACCACTGAGCCACCTTCCCAGCCCTCACCATTCTTTTTTTTTCTTTATTTGTTTTCCTTTTCCCCCTACCATCTCTGCCCTCCCATCTCCACGACTACACCTCCACCCCACCTCCCTCCACTTCACCCCCACATCCCCATTTCCCCCCCCACCTCCCCATTTCAACCCCCCCCCTCCGCCCCGCTTCAAAAGTTGTAAAGTTTGTTTTTTTACATAGCATCTTGCACATCTCATCTCGCTGTATCCCTATTGAATCAATTTGTCTTTTATCCTTCCTATCTCCTCCCAAAACAGGTTTTCTTCAAAGCGAAAAGAGAGCAGTGAAAGAGACCCCTCAGCAAAAGGAGAAGCCAAAAGCGGATCTCGCCCTCACCACTCTTTAATAATTATTTTTTGTGTTCTTCAGAACTAACTTGCTCTCTCTCTCTCTCTCTCTCACACACACACACACACACACACCTGTGCGTGTGTACACATGTGTGTGCCTGTGTAGATGTGAATTTGATTTGTCATTCTGAGATGTTTGTCCCTAATTACTTATATCTTAGAGTTCATCCTAATTTTTAACTGAACCTATAATTTTTCCTCTCTAAACCTCCTATATTCATCTTTTTAATAAAAAAGACTGGTATTTTTCTTTTGTTGTTTGCTGATACTTTGGAACATTCATTTTATAATATAATAAAATCTCACATAATTGCTTTTTCTAAGTCAAAACTAAAACATGGAAATGTTCCTGATTAATGGTAAAATTCAGTTTCCTCCCTATTTCAGGATCTAAGTATTAGGTGTGTTGTGGTGTGTGTGTGTTTGTGTGTGTGTGTGTGTGTGTGTGTTACATAACCTATAGCAGTTCTAAAATTATCTCTTTTCACAATCAATTTGGCTGACATTTCCAGTCTAGCTTTCTTCCCATTACTTCAGCATTTCAAGGTTATTCTATAGCCATTTCAAGGCTATCTGTGAAATCTTATGTCAATAATAAAACTTTTTCATTCTCAGCTGAAACTTATCTGAAAGTTGAAGATCTTATGTATTGTCTCACTTTTTGATTTTTGCAATTCCACCACATTTTCTTCTTCCTTTTCTTCTTCCTTTTATCTCACTGGTTTCAGATTTAGGTTCTATTTCTTTTCAGCAGTTTGTTCTTCCAGGTCTTCAAGGTGTTTTGTTTTGTTTTGTTTTTAGCAGAGACTTTATTACTCAATTTATAAATTAGGTTTTAATAAGTTAGTCTCTCTTAGACAACTTTTTAAAATTAAAAGACATAAATCCATTATATATTTATATGTTATATTTATAGGTGCAATATATTATGCATAAAATATAATATATGCAATATATAATATATGTGGCATTTAAAAATGCAACAAATATGTAATATATATGTGTGTGTTGATTTCATTTCATTTCATTACCAGGAGTCTGTTTCCAAATACTTAGTATCAAGACCAAGCAGCCCAACAGTAATGCAAATAAAATTCTAAACACCCAAGGTTAATTTCCCAGTATCCTGCTCCCAGATCTGATGCTGTCTGGATGGCATCCTCAGCACCCTTCTGTCCTTACTTCCGAAGTTTTATGTCTTATCTACACCTTTACTTATCCTTCCATTGCTAACCTCCAATGCAATGTAGCACTGATTTCTTCAGTTGTCAAAATATACATCTCAACTAGTCTCTAAAAACCTTTGGAAACATAAATCCCATTTGAATACAGAACTTATGCAAGTAGATGCAGTCACTTTCACATTCTTCAAATTAAAGTCAAGCTTCACATATTGCATCTTCTGGATCTTGCATGATGTTAGGTTCTCTTCTACAGTACTACCTGCCTTCCCTGCAGGACACCACTTCTTGCCCCCACAGCTTTCACTGATATTCTTCCATGTGAACTTCCTGCTGTCCTAATGCTAGTATCTTGTTTCTTTCTATTTATATACTGGCCCTGATTTCCACTTTTGCCAACTTTTACTTGGGAAATCAAAACAAATACATATTGTATATTTGTTACATTATTAAATGCCACATATATAATATATGTCATGTATAATATTGTCCAAACATGTTTCAATTCATTGTTGGCATTTCTCATGGCCTTATAAGTTGTTATTTGTATTCTCCCAAATCTTGCTTTTTTTGAAGTCACTTAGTTTAACTGATAAGGAAACAAGGCTCCTCACTATCAGGCATGTGTTGGTATAAGAACATCACCGCAATGATTTCCACAAATGCTTCCTCACTTGTCTTTCCTATTATGCCAACCACTCTTTTAAGAAATACTAGCATATTTATTTCTCAGCAATCCCATAAGTACTATTATTAGCCCTATTTTCAAAGACAAAAACTGAAACGCGAGAAGTTCAACTGTCTTGTGCAAGTCACACACCAACACATTGACAGAGCCCACACTGATTCTAGACACAGAACCACTGATGTAGGCTTCTTCCTTCCTCTCTTAAAAACAAGACTCTTGACTTCTACATGTTACATTTCTCAAGAGTGCTTCATACTTGGATTAAATTATATACAATCAATAGGAAACTGAAACATATTAGATGACATGAGGAAAAGGAGGTCAGGTTATTTTAGTTCCCCTTATTGGGCAGATAATTTTGGTAGCAGCCATATAGCCACATCCTTTCACTCAGCCTCTTCCTAGCAGCTTACGACATTGTAGCTTTCATTGGACACTGATCCTCTCTGGGTCTTTTCACTTGCAGAAGTGATGATAGTATTGTATTATATTGTAAGATTTCAGGCATCTGCTATTCCTGTTCAGTCTCTTTATTTGAAGTATTATGGGTTGATCCTTCTCAAGAATCTGATAAATCTCTAATTGCATTTAAGTTAATCTATTTTTCTTTATAACAAAATACTTTGAGATTTTCATGAGAAAATATTTAGTTGAAAATCAATTCTAAGATTAGGGGGAAACATGGAGCACTTATTTTTTTTGATAAATGGGGTTTCCTTTGTTCCTTAGAAAAGAAAAAATATTTTTTAAATTTCATTGATTTTTATATAGGTAGGACTATTAATTAGTGGCATTTATTCACATCTTCAAACATATACATGAAGTTAAAAATGTGTTTGGATGCAAGAAAGAATCAAACTATATATATATATACATATATATATGTATATACATATACATATATAGTCAATATATTAGACTCATGATATTATAAGAAAATTCCCAAAATATGAACGTAGAGGGAGAAACATTTTTGACTCATTGTTTTGGAGGTCCCTGTCAACCATCCAATGGTCTTATGGATTTAGATCTCTGATGTTTTCAGAGGACCTTTTCTCTGGATCTGCATGCAAATAAAAACAACACTAATAGTCCACCTCACCTCAATTAGAATGAACGATAACAAATCCTGATGTGGATGTGGATAAAGGGAATTCTATTGCACTGTTACTGGGAATTTCAGTTTCTTCAATCACTCTTTCAAAAACTGAACATAGAGCTAGCTACCCTATGACCCAGCTCTTCTACTGCTGGGCATTTATCCAATAGAGCACAAACAAGGCCATACTAAAGCTACCAACATAACTATGTTCATTGCAGCATTATTTACCATAGCTAAGATAGAATATCCTAGATGCCCCTCACTGGATTAATGGATCAAGATAATGTGGTATATATGTACAATAGAATTCTACTCTTCCATCAGAAAGAATGATATTGTACATTCATTAGGAATTGGAAAGACTAGGAGAAATATTAAATAAGACTTATTTATATACTAATCTTTTTATAAATAAACATGTATGTATATTGCATGCATGTTATATGTTATACATATAATATATAGTATGTATTATATACTACACATGTGATATGTAAAATAAACATTTATATAATATATAATTTATATAATATATATTATATTACATGTTAATATATAATATACATTATATATTGTATGTATTATATTATATATTATATGTTATATATTATATACTTATAAATTACATAAAATATATGTGTATATATGCAGGTACATACATATTTGTGTATATCTATTTATCTGTCATCTATCTACTTATTTATGTAGCTGAGAGAACTCTTTTTTTCTCCGCTTTCTCTTGGCCCATACTAGTTAAAAGATGATAAATTGAATCTGAATTAAACCTAAAATATTTGTTGTATCTAAGAACATTTATTCTTCTAAAATATTCTATCTAAAATATTTATCATTGGCTTGAGGCTAAAATTTAAAATTTCCCAGCATTTCTTTTCTTATCTAAAATGTGAGATAACTTAACATTTCTCCTGGTGTCCTTGTAAAATTCATGGTAGGTAGTTTGCATTCATTTTTATCTGAAACATAATGGGTAAATAATAAATATTATTCTTATCATTACGATTACTGTTAAGATTTTCATTCTATTTATAACAGTTACAGTATAAATGATTTGCAGTTTTCACAACAGTTTACTACTAGTTATTAGTTTACTCCTCAAGAGTCTTGTACTGTAAAAAGTATTTTCATTTTTAATTAAGATCTCAGAATTTATAGCATTCCCAAGAGTGCAAGAGTAAGTAGTAGAAGACACTGTGCCCAAACCAAGTTTAGTTCTGAATTTTCAATCTATACTTCTCTGTCCCCAGAGAAATATGATCTAAGTTAGAGGAAATAACAGTCCCTGAGGAATCATAATTAACTCAACAAACCTATACCAAATTGCATATTCATTAATCTAGTGTAAAAGCTGAAACTTTGTGTTTGTTGAAATTGGTTTCATTTCATTATCTCCACAGAAAAAAAATCTTAAAAAGCAGTTATTTTAATAAGGCCCCTAGAAACTGATTAGCAGGGAACTCTAATTTTGGAGACACGGTGGTAGGGAATTCTCTTTGAGGTGAAGAGGTGTGTAATAAGACCCGTAGAGACAGTTCATCATCTGTGCTCAAGAAAATTCTAACTTCAGTTCCTCTTCCCCTAATGATCGGCAATTATTTAATTAAAATCAATAGGTGAAGAATGGAAGTCACAAAAAGTGTCACTTTTTTTACTTTTCTCTGCATTTTTGAAGTCTGACTAGAAATAGAATCATTCATCTTACATTTTTCGTGTTATACTGTATGCACAGACAGCAGAGACAGAGAATCTTAGATTCTGTAGTGAAAAACAATTAGCCTTTATAAAATAAGTTAAGAATATTGTCATGAAGTAAACTTTTACTGATTTAATGACAAATTTCAGCTGCTACCTCAAATGTACTTATCCCAAATGTACTGTGATGAGAAGTTTCTATTAGAGTGAAGTTAAAGGCCATTATGGATTTTTTTTTCTTCCCTGAATGAAACAAACCTAATAGTCAAACACTAAAAGCTCTATCCAGGTGGAGATAGGAAATAAATATTAAATAAATATTTGAAATAAATATCAAATATGGATATCATCATGCTGAAAATGCATGGTGGGATAAGCCACATTTTAGCACAGTTTAAATAAGAGAGATGGTGGATGTCCTGCATCAATTAAGTAGGTATATGATTTGTACATTAGTTTGTATTTGTTTTTAACTGAACTAATAAGAAATGTTTATGACCATGATTTTCTTGCATTATAGATATATAATAAGCCACATGAATATGTCTCTAAAAAGAAGGTTATACTAAGTGATATTTTAAAATTCACTAATAAACTTGCTTGAAGGGAAGTTTGGAATGATTAGTTGAAAATATAACAGAAATCATTTAAGTATGTTTTTTATACCTGAAGATAAATACATACACGTATTCATGTATTGGCACAGGTTCCTTCATAAGCATAGATGTTTGAAGAACTGGATGTTTTAAGTACTGACTAAATAGGGAGAAGGAATTTTAGGTTATATGAGTTTGGAGTAAAAAGTGAAATGAAAAATTAATAAATACAAGACAACACAGTAAATGACTAAGAGACTTGTATGATTGATGTGTGTGTAATGGGAGAGAGGTAATGGCATTCAAAATCTGCCTTCGACAACTTGTACATCATTGGACACCTGTGTTCTTTCCTCTTCCGAGCTTTACTTTCATTATATATAAAGAAAAAAATCAAAAAGTAGGCTAAAATACTGTATAGGCATGCGTGAAATACTGTCATGAAACCCTGGGAACTATTTGCATATGTTAAAATAAGTGAATGACAGAGTATAAAATGGGTTCTTTTCTGGAGGTGGGAAGTAGTAAGAGTAGAAAGGACAAATACAGAAGAAGAAGGAGGATGTATATGGTCAAAATGCTTTATAAATGTGTGTGTGTGTGTGTGTGTGTGTGTGTGTGTGTGTGTGTGTGTGTATAAAGATGGGATTTACTGAAGTTAGTTTGGGAAGGGAAGAAGGGGATAAAGGAGAAAGACAGAAGGATTGAATCTGATCAAGGCTAACTGCATGCATATGTGGACATGTGAAGATGAAACCTCCTTGTACAACTAACACTAGGATAAAGTATGAAAAAAGAAGAAAAAGAGGCTGCATGTTATACATGTTAAAACTTGATAGCAGGAACTGTAAACCATGTCCACCGAAACAGTTCAAGAAAAGTCATCAGAATAATAACTGAACACACACTATAAATATATGTGCACAAATATACATATATAATATAAGTTTAAATACAAGGTCTGCACAAGCAGATGTGACATATTTTCAAAAGTACTCATGTATTGTCAGTACAAAGGGTATTACTACATAGCAACAGAAAATTAATATTGTATCTGACAGATGAAATGGTTAAAAGCACTGCCTAAATTTATTATTAAAGCAAGGTATTTATGTGCCTGATAGTTTTACCATGTAAACATCACTCTTATATTTTAATTTCCTTGCTCAAATTTTTAGTATGATTCAATGAATTATCATGGCCAAAGAATGTCACTGAAATTTCATATTAAAATGTACAGTAATTTGTAAATGTAACACATGGGATAATCAATAATGGATAAGAAAGTAGCAGTAAAAAGCATTAGCATAAAATAAAGATGATATACTGAAAAATCACTAGGCACTGTTATGTTTAACAGGGAAATCATGGAATTATCTCACTCAAAAACAGGGATGATATTCTTTTTTTTTTTTTTTTTTTGGAGCGGGATCCAGTAGTGGGGCCTGAACTCTGGGCCTGGGCACTCTCCCTTAGCTCTTCAGCTCAAGGCTAGCGCTCTACCACTTGAGCCACAGCGCCACTTCTGGCTTTTTTCTTTTTTGCTTATGTGATGCTGAGGAATCGAACCCAGGGCCTCATGCATGCAAGGCAAGCAATCTACAACTGAGCCACCTTCCCAGCCCAGGGATGATATTCTTATTATTGCCATCACCATTTACTTTCTGAAACTCTAGGAATCTGTAAGAAAATGGTGGGCAAAAAGAATAGGAAGAAAGTTTTCAAGAAATAGATAAAAATGTGATATTTATACACACTGGTATTTTACTCATTCATTAGAAATAATAATACTGTAACATTTGTAAAGAAATGGAAAGACCTGAAGAAATGATTTAAGTCAGTCAGACTCAAAAACACGAAAGATGCATGTTTTCCCTTACATTTGAAACTACATTTAGCTTACAAATTCATAAGTATGTTGTATGGTAGGCAAGTGTTTACTAGTTTATTAACTGGAATATAGTAGATTCAAGGGAGATTTCAAATAGTGTAACTCCTTAAAAGCCAAAATCAAACTTCAGTAAAATAAGACACCAGGAAGCAGGTACTCAAAAGAGGTGGAATGGGGTCAAAAGGAAAGTGATAGATGAATGAAGAGTAGAAGTGGGGTCAAAACAGACAAAACTTTCAATGTATATCCTGCAAAAATAAATATAAGGAAAGAGTCTGGTAGAAGAGGAATGGTGAGAATGTTGAAAGGGGTAACATTGATTAAGATGCAGTGAATTCATAAACTACTTTGTTAAATGGAAACTTTTTTGCACAACTTTTTAAAGATTATAATATTTTAGCTATGGTAAATTGTGGTATACTTATACAATGGAATTCTATGCCTCCATCAGAAAGAATGGCATTGTCCTATTTGTTAGGAAATGAAAAGACTTGGAAAAAATTAGATTAAGTGAAATAAGCCAGGCCCAAGAAACTTAGGTCCCATGGTTTCCCTTATTTGCAATAACTAGTATAAGTCTAGGACAAGCAGAAAAGGTAAAAAGCTATGTACATGTGACCGTATAAGTGAAATGAACCCTAAGATAGGGACACAATTGGTGTTTTCTTTCTTGCTATTGTTTTTTATGATATTTAAAATATACTATGTGACTTTTTTTGTTTCTCTAGGATGGTCCTCCCCCACAGAATAACCCTGTTTACACTGTATTTGATGTCTGTGCCTGCATCTTGTATATACCTTTTTTTTTCTAATTTGGGGAAGGGAGGGGAAATAACAAAATGCTAAAATAAGGATACAGGTTGACCCATTGTAACAATGAGATGTCAAGACAGTACGTTGAAAATGAACTTTACAACTTTGGGAAGGGGAGGGAGGAGTTGGGGGTGTGGAAAGGGAAGGGATGGTAGGGGAAAAGCAAAGGAGGAGGTCACAGTGCTTGATAGGAAATGTACTCATTACCTTACTTATGTAACTGTAAACCCTCTGTATAGTATTTGTACAATAAATAAAGCTTTACCCAACACCTCACATTTAAAAATAATAATAACAATATTAATAATAGGAAAAAGAAACATGTTTAGATCCAGGGTCACAATAATAATAGGCAGTACCAGTGAGCCAAATTTGGCCAACTGACCACACAAGGCCAAAACCTAATCTGGCTGGATAATTTTAGCATACATTTATGACAACCCACTCTTTTGTTTGGGCTTTGTTTTTTGGCTTTTTTCTTTTTATTTCACACAATGATTTGCAAATTTATAGAGTATAACATGATGTGTGGATATGTGTTTAGATTGTACAATGACCAAATCAGAGTAACTTACATGTTCAATACCTCAAACATCTCATATGTATTTGAGGTGAAACATGCAAATGTCATTCTTCAAGGTATATTAGAAGATGTATTATAATTAATTATTATAGTCATTCTGTGCAATAGAACACAGAAAAGCATTCTTCTCATCTAACTGTTAACTCTGTATTCCTAAAACAATTTGACAGCTTCAACAAAATACTTAAAAACCATTAGCAGAAATCTAAGTTAGGGGAACTAATTTTAACAAAGTATTATTAACAGAACTACCATATAACCCAGCAATCTTAAATTAGGTATGTATCCAAAGGAAACAAAATCACTGTCTCTAACTATTTCAGCACTATTTTCATTAATAAAGATAACTTTGTGTATGTGTATCATGGATAATCACTGATGTATAAAAGATGAAATTCTATCATTTCATGGCATTGATAGACTCATAAGCCTTTATATTTAAGGAAACATAGAAGCTGCCAGAAGATAGTTTATGATATCACCTATGTGGAGAATCCCAAAATGAAGCAAAGATAGACTTATGCAACCCCTGAGGAAATGACGTGAAGATCTATTTGGCTTACAATTTCAGAACTCACAGTGTATCCATGGATGCCTTTAATCTATGATCAGGTAGGTCGGCACAGTGGACAGGACAGGCCCAAATAAAGATTTTTAAGTCATGGAAGCCAGGAAACCCAAGGAGTGAAGAAGTTAGTGAACCATAGAAACCTTTCTAGGGCACATCTTCACTAGAGCAGTGCCTCCAAGAAGGTCCCATTTCTGAAGTTCCCACCACCTCCCCATGATGTCAACAGCAACAGCCAAATGGCCTTTGGGACCTGTTTCTCTTCCAAACCACAATAGATAACTAAGTTATGATTTTGTTTTTTAAAACTTTTCTTTCATTTTTAATTAAGTTTACTTAATTGTTGTTAATAGAGGTGATATACAGAGGAATTACAATTACAAGAGTCAGGTAATGTGTATAGTACAGTGTCTTCTGTTCCCTCATTCATCCCCCAGTTCCTCCTCCCATCTCCACCCAAAAGTTAGTATAGTTCAGTTTCATCAATATCCAGTGAGCTCCTATTACTACACTTTTTCCTGCCTTTTGCCTTGAGTTCTTTACCATCCCTCCAGAAGATGTACACGTGAATACACCATACATTAGGTAAAGAAATACACCTCACCAAACTTCATTATAATCATAACTAAATGTCAATTGAACATTAACACTAAAGCAGAAAGGAAATTCATATATGAATCGTTTCATGGCACAAATTATTCAAAGAAAGCAGAGAAATATTAAGTATAGCATCAAACTGTTGGGGTTTGTGGGAAGGTGGGGAGGGTAGTGGGAAGCCATCTATCCGAGACATAGAAATTAATGTTTTAATTAATCTGAGACATAGAAATTAATATCTAACAGCACAGACTCTAAACATGAATAGTTTAGTTGTTCCTTGCTTTGTAATTACAAAAACATTTCACTAAATAAAAGTCTAAGCTCACAGGTTAAACAGTAAATACGAGATTGAAAGGAAGATTATTAATATCTTGGAAAATAAGGGGTGAGTCGGAGTTAGGTAATATAAGTAAAATTTAATGTTACTGGATTTTTCTCAAAGACTGTGTATCTTCCACCAGGTAATTCCTAGCTATATCTAAAGTGTTGCAAAACCAGGAGCCAAGTGAATGATAGCAGAACGGAAGGGTAGATAAAGGACTCACTTAGACCAGAATATATGGATACTTCACCTTCACAGAGACTAGCTTTAAATAAGCTCCAAGAGCTGGACACAGCTCATGACTGTAATCCTAGCTACTGAGGAGGCTAAGGTCTGAGATTCATGGTTCAAAGCCAGCCCCGGCAGAGACTCTTATCGCCACTTAATCTCAGAAAAGTGGTGCTGTAGCTCAAGTGGTGGAGTGCTAGGTTTAATTAAGCAAAAGTAGCTTAGGGACAGACCGAGGCCCAGAGCTCAAGGCCCAGAACCCCAGCAAAATAATAATAATAATAATAATAATAAATAGATAATAATAAATAAATATATGGTTCCAACATATCAACCAAAGATAAACATAATGCATTAATATTTTATGGATGTTAAAATGCCACAAACTGGATGGCTCAAAACAACAAAATTATATGCTTATATGTTCACTCTAAAAATGTGAAATATCCTTACGAAGATACATACTAAGAGAGTGTCCAGTGTTTTTCCTCTTTTATTTTTTAAACTAATATTGTTTTTAGAGAGGTGATATACAGAGGTGTTACAATACATGAGTCAGGTAATGAGTACATTTCCTTTTGAACACTGTCTTCTGTTCCCTGATTCTCCCAGTCTCTCCTTCCCATCTACTAACCTCAGTCATTTCCCAATCTATTCCTCTTTCTTTGTTTGCCTCTTCTCTCTATTTTTGTATCCAGACCCTTTTCTTCTGCAAGAATACCACTCAAGACACTATGTTGAAAATGAACTTTACAACTTTGGGGGGGAAGGAAAAGAAGGAGCTGGGGAGCTAGGGAGGGAAGTGATAGTAGGGGAAAACAAAGGAGGAGATAACATTGCTCAATAGGAAATGTACTCATTACCTTACTCATGTGTAACTGTAACCACTCTGTACAGTATTTTTACAATAAATATATATAAATACAAAAAACAAAATTCTATAACCAAATGAAAAAATAAGATAAAGGGCTATTCTGTGTGACGTTATGTCAGTGAACTCTACCTTCTACCCTATGAATCTAAGACTTAAAATATTTTGAGAAGGCACCATTCAATCCATGATAAAAAAAATAAACTGCTTTAATCTGTGCCTACAAGAAAGAAGTGTATACATATCTGAAATAGATAAGAGATAGAAATAGGAGGGGGGAGGCTGGGAAGGGATGTGAAGGGTAAACCAAAGGAGGAGGCTGCAATGCTTGGTAAGAAATGTATGCATTATCCTGCCCATGTAATTGTAACCCCTCTGTACAGTATGTTCACAAATAAAAAATAAAAAAGAGATAGAAATAACCTGGGTATAAAGAAGATTGCTTATAATCAACTTCTCTGTATAATCAACTTCTCTGACCTTGAGAAGCCATGACTTGTTCAAAGGCTTTTAGGTGAAATAGATTTATATATAATTTGTCTTGAGCAATTTTCTGAATTTAGGTACAAAGATACATGTTCCTGCAGTGTCCTTATGGAAGGAAGTGTGACTTTCCAGACTAAATGCTGTAACTTTTAACTCTAAATACAATGTACACTCGTAGGAATATATTACTTTCACCTTCACCACTATGAGCTAAGGGTCTGTACAAGGTGGTATGAATCTCATCCAAAAAGTACACAACACATATTTTCAGGTCTTGATCTCCATAAATCACTTCAGGGCAACACTCTTAGATTGGACCTATTACTTTAGGTAAAGGTTGTCTTTAGATAGTATGTCTTATGGATCAAGAAAATGTGTTTTATACACACATATATGTATACATATATATGTATACATATATGTGATTATGTTTGTATATAATGGAATTTTACTCAGAAAATATGATATTGAACCATTTGTAAAGAAATGAAAAGATCTGGAATAATTGTGTTAAATGAAGTAAGTCAAATCCAGAGAGACAAAGAATGTATGTTTTCCTTTGTACATGGAAGCTAGATTTAGCTTGTAAACATATAAGCAAGGGCATTGGGTGGCAGATATTCATATACAAATTTATTCATGTAAATATGGTAGATTCAAGGGAGAAGTAAATTGTGTAATTCTTTAGAAAAACAAAGTCAAAGTTCAATAAAACCCCGAGAAGTGGCAGGGTGTGGTCAAGCGGAGAGAGGCCACGAAGGAAGGGGTGAAGAGGCAGGGCATGCAGTCAAGAATCGATTGCCTTGTTCATGTAACTGCAACCCCTCTGTACAGTATCCTTTACTATAATATATGTATGTATGTATATATATATATATATATATATATTAAGAGGGAAAAAAGAATCGAGAATATTGAAAGGGGAGACATTGATTAAGTCTCACAGTATTCACCGGCGACAACACCTTGATGATAGATAGATAGATAGATAGATAGATAGATAGATAGATAGATAGATAGATAGATAGATAGATAGATAGATAGATAGATAGATAGATAGATA